>NW_023596269.1:0-99349 GCF_011947565.3 Pollicipes pollicipes
ATAATCCTGATCTGCTGCACCACCCCGCAGTGGAAGCGATTGCCAGCATGGAAGCACCCCGCCCGAGCCGCAGCGGTAGCTCACCGCCCGCGCCGCCGCTGCCTCTGGTCCAGCAGCGGGACAGCTGCCTGACCTGAGGTCAAGCAGACAGCAGGCAACGGCAGGTGTCAGGGATTGAGAGGCGGGCGTGGCGAGAGTGTGAACACCGCGATCTGACGCCTGCCGTTGTTTATTTGGGTGGACTCAGATTTGCATCCAGGTCAGCCTAGCTGCTTAGAGGCTGGAGTTAGGGAGGGACCGCGGTAGAATGTGTGGACCCATGTGCTTGCCAAGACGAAACACTTTCATGATGTTTCGTTAAATTGCGACGCAGCTACTTTATGGCTTTAGTCGAACCATCGCTGTACGTGTTGTTTTTGACCACCCCGCTTTCTAGACATATCCCAACGAAACGAATCAACATATCGAGTCTTGATTGTATATCCCTATGTGAGTGGGTGGTTTGATGTTAAATTCAGATCCTACGTGTCATTTTTGTACGAGTTGACAGCAAGGAACATACCGTGCGAACAACTTCACATCTAATGTGATTACCGGGTTCACTGGAGGTCGAGCTGCGGACGTGTCATCAGTGCGTGAAGTGAACGGTTTTATATATTTGTCAGAGTAACACGTGGGGTTTCCGCGAGTGACGTTAGCCACGGATGACTTAAAGCCACGCTGAGAGGACGGAAATGCACGAGTGCATCGGCTGGTATCCCTGGTCCTGTAATTTCAGCGCGTCATTAGCACCGTCAGCCAAGACTACACGACTTGTTCGACGGCATTACCAAGCGTGTCGCACTGTCTTTGGCGAGTGTGGAGGGACAGTCTGTGGCGAGTGTGAAAACGCAGTCTGTGGCGAGTGTAAAAGCACAGCATGTGGCGAGTGTAAAAGCACAGTCTGTGGCGAGTGTTGAGTGGGCGGCAGACCCACGAACCGGTCGTAAACCTTTTAAGGCTGGCCAACGCTGGCGGAGGGGGGTGGGGGCAGATATGTTATTTGTTGCGGAGAGATCTTACCATACGTTTGTTGGGTATGGTGTATGGTGACAGAGAAACGTTGTGTGAACAGTGACTGATGGGTGGGCAGTGATGAGCAGATAGACTAACTAGACACCCTGCGAAAAAAATCGGGACTTCAAGCTACGTGGCGCCATCGGGAATGGTACTCGTTGCTAAGTCGTTTGATTTATTGGACAACTGTTACCTGTTTGTGCGTGCGATAGTTACCTGTTGATGAACTACGTCTGACCAGTTGAACGTCGAAATATTGTTTACCTGTTCGGTAGCATATATTATGTTTTAGCGTTGTTGGTTGATAGTGCGCGTGACGTTCCTGGTTTTGACACTCAGCTGTGCAAAACCGCTAGCAAGCCGCTTAGAGGCTTAGAGAATGCGTGCCTCATCGATGTAATGCATGACCAACCGACCGTGCTCCATCCAACAAGCAGACCCCCACGACATGCTGCGTTTATGTGCATGATGATGAGAATCCGGCTGATGCACACACAAACTGCGTGCCTCATGGCAAAGCACAATTACTTGTGATTGTATTACCTCGGTAACCACTGTACACTTGGCCAAACAGAGGTGATTGTATCCAGAACCCGATCGAAGCCGAGCAGAGGAAAGAAAGCACGCGAAATCCAAAAACAGACCACACTTCTGGGCGCATTCAACGCGAAGCTTGCGCCGATGCGCATTGCGATGACGTAGAGTCACGAACAAGGCCCACTATCGAAGGCCAGCACTGAATCTACCACTTTTACAACATCAGAAGACAACGCGACGGAAAGCACCAAGACTATCGCATTTTTTCAGTGCACGACACCAAACTGTGGACTGTTCTCCTGAAACTGATGGCGTGTACCGCATTGCAGGATATCCGATCGTAGCCCTGCAGTGTTTCTGCGCTCTGGTATGCCATTCTCATTCAGGAGTCACCTCACCAGTGCGGTCAGTTCGCAGTTCGCGGTGCAGTTCGCGCTCTCTTAAACTAAAACCAGGCGTTAATGACAACAAATACCGGAAGTCATGCCTTCGGCCACAGGGGCAATCGAACGTTTTGCTGCCAACTGGGCCCAAAAGTGACCTTGAGTATATTTTTAAAACATTCTGCTTTTTCAGTAGCTTGTCTAATGTTTCCAGCATACGGACCTTGCTATTCAAACATTCACCGGATCCAAATATCCGTCGAATATTCGTGTGACCCGAATTCAAATGTTCCGCTCTTATTTACGGATTTCACTTGGCTTCCAGCAGCAGACATCTGCCAAGTGTCACAATTGGTGAACTTTAAACATGTCAATCTGTGTGTATTTTTGTGAACGTTCGACTCCACCGAACAGGCAGACACAAATTAGTTCAATCCAGCGCAGTCCGTCGCAGCCTCACGTTCATCACACCAAGACGGTCCCATTCGGGGCTGTAATGTCTTGCTGGCGGTAGGCTCCACAACGACCTCACCGCTCATCTTCTAGCGCTTTTAAATATTTGTTGATCAATATCTGCAGTGAGCGTAACGTGGCCACCTGATCCGACTGGTGGGAGCCGTATGTTTTCGTGGTCTGACCTCGCCGCGCCATCAGCGGGGCGTGTGTTTGCCCTGCAGGTGGTTTGCGCGTCTCATTACACCGAGTGTTGTTATTTTCGGCCGAAGTCGTCTGGTTTCCATCTGGTGTCCTCTGTGCCTTATGACAGGTTTTATTTTTGTCGCAGACTTCATGCGTCGAGCAATTTCTAATGCTGGTCAGTCCTGGGCTGCCAGTTTTGTTCCGTTTGTCCCCATCCGCATTTATGGATTCTGCGGCTTCTGTTTCTTCCGCGTCAGTAGTGTCGGGTTCCGTTTCCACAGCATCGGCCGGATCAGCTTCTGCATCAGATGTCGGTTCTTCGGTTGGATCCGGTTCCGATGTTTGTGGTTCTGTTTCTGCTTCAGGAGGGTAATCAGGTTCAGGTTCTGTTTCAAGAGGGTAATCAGGTTCAGGTTCTGCTTCAGGAGGGTAATAAGGTTCAGGCGCTGCCGGGGATGGGTCATCGCCACCGGAGTTCCCTCCGAAGCCGAAGCTGAAGGTGATCGGACTTCCTCCGCCATTTCCTTGCGGCTCTTCATCTTGGCCTGCCGGAAAACTTGATGCTCTTTTGCCATTTACACCTGGAATATGTTTGGACCCTTTTCCGTCGCCTTTGTTTTTACCCCTCTGAACCTTAGAACTTGGAAACAGTCCTTTCAAGAATTTCTTAACTCTGCCGAAAATGCTAGTTTTAGGCTTTCCTTTCGCCTCTTTTTTATTGCCGACCCGTGGCGCCTTCTGTTTGTTTTTTATTCCGTTGCCAACGCTTGATTTTGACTGTGCTGTCTTTTTGGAAGGGGATCGCCCCAGACCAGCAAAGAATTTTTTGATCCTTTGAGCAACCCTAGCTAGTACGCTCTTCTTCTTCTTCGGTTTTCCTTTCGTTCTGCCCTTTCTATTTTGTTTTGTTCGATTAGTTTGTGGTGACCCTATTTCTCCGACCCCTTTTTTGCTTCAGTCTTCGCTGACGCTTGGATGGATTTCGTTTTTTGCTCTTGCGCCCATTTCGTCGTTTACCGCTCCGACCTTTTTGTTTTGTACTCTTACGTCGGGGCGTTTGGGCTTCCGTCGAGGGCGTTTGGGCTTACGTTGAGGGCGTTTGGGCTTACGTTGAGGGCGTTTAGGTCTACGTCTAGGGCGTTTAGGTCTGCGTCGGGGGCGTTTAGGTCTACGTCTAGGGCGCTTAGGCTTACGTCGAGGGCGTTTGGGCCTACGTCGAGGGCGTTTGGGCTTCCGTCGAGGGCGTTTGGGCTTACGTCGAGGACGTTTGGGCCTACGTCGAGGGCGTTTAGGTTTACGTCGAGGGCGTTTAGGTCTACGTCTAGGGCGCTTAGGCTTACGTCGAGGACGTTTGGGCCTACGTCGAGGGCGTTTGGGGTCTACGTCGAGGGTGTTTAGGCCTACGTCGAGGGCGTTTAGGTCTACGTCGAGGGCGTTTAGGTCTACGTCGAGGGGCGTTTGGGCCTACGTCGAGGGCGTTTGGGTCTACGCCGAGGGCGTCTGGGCTTACGTCGAGGGCGTCTGGGCTTACGTCGAGGGCGTTTGGGCCTACGTCGAGGGCGTTTGGGCCTACGGCGAGGGCGTTTGGGCTTACGTCGAGGGCGTCTGGGCCTGCGTCGAGGGCGTTTAGGCCTACGTAGAGGGCGTTTGGGCCTACGTCGAGGGCGTTTAGGTCTACGTCGAGGCGTTTAGGTCTACGTCTAGGGCGTTTGGGCCTACGTCGAGGACGCCTGGGCCTACGTCGGGGGCGTTTGGGCCTACGTCGAGGGCGTTTGGGCCTACGTCGAGGGCGTTTAGGTCTACGTCTAGGGTGCTTAGGTCTACGTCTAGGGCGCTTAGGCTTACGTCGAGGGCGTCTGGGCCTACGTCGAGGGCGTTTAGGGTCTACGTCGAGGGCGTCTGGGCCTACGTCGAGGGCGTCTGGGCCTACGTCGAGGACGTCTAGGTTTACGTCGAGGGCGTTTGGGCCTACGTCGAGGACGTCTGGGCCTACGTCGAGGGCGTTTGGGCCTACGTCGAGGGCGTTTAGGTCTACGTCGAGGGCGTTTGGGCCTACGTCGACGTCGAGGCCTGTGTCGCTGGCGCCTGGGCCTGTGTCGATGGCGCCGGGGCCTATGTCGATGGCGCCTGGGTCTGTGTCGTCTGCGTCTGGGCCTATGTCTTCGACGTCTGGGCCTATGTCTTCGACGTCTGTGACGACGTCTCGGTGATGCACTTCGGCGATATCGTCGTAGAAGCTTCTCCGTGGGAAGGGCTTGTAGAAATGGATTCACGTTAGCATGGCTGTACTGAGCGGTTGGGTGCAGCTCTTGCGGAGAATTTGTCTTGAAAAGAGATGACAAAATGACGGCGTTGTCTGATGTGAAGCTTGGATTTGAAATGAGAATTGCTTGTTCCGGATAAAAGACGGCTACCAGTACAACCAGCCAGATGGACTTGCTGAAGGACATGATGGCATCTGAAATGGGTGAGAAGATATTGAGACGTTGGATATGGACAATACACAATACTGGAACGTTTCGAACATGTCATGGATTCAACGAGTACAGCTAGCTGTAGATGCTAAATGCATAGTTACAACTAGCAGAGCGTGCAGTTGGTCACAGCCTGACGCTCATCACACAAAACGGTTTCTTTTGAGGCTGCAATGTCTTGCTGGCGGTAAGCTTCACAACGATCTTACTGCTCATATCCGAGCTCTTTTAAGTATTTGTTGATCAATATCTGCAGTGACCGTATCATGGCCGCCTGATCTGATTGACGGGAGCCGTTTGTTTTCGTGGTCTGATCTCGCCGCGCCATCAGCGGAGCGTGTGTTTGCCCTGCAGGTGGTTTGCGCGTCTCATTACACCGAGTGATGTTATTTTCGGCCAAAGTCGTCTGGTTTCCATCTGGTGTCCTGTTTGCCTCATGACAGGTTTTAATTTTGTCGCAGACTTTATGCGTCGAGCAATTTCTAATGCTGGTCAGTCCTGCGCTGCCAGTTTTGTTCCGTTTGTCTCCATCTGCATTCGTGGATTCAGCGGCTTCTGTTTCTTCGGCGTCAGTACTGTCGGGTTCCGTTTCCACGGCATCGGCCGGATCAGCTTCTGCATCAGATGTCGGTTCTTCGGTTGCATCCGGTTCCGATGTTTGTGGTTCTGTTTCTGCTTCAGGAGTGTAATAAGGTTCAGGCTCTGCCGCAGGAGGGTAGTTGGGTTCAGGCGCTGCCGGGGATGGGTCATCGCCACCGGGGTTTCCTCCGAAGTTGAAGCTGAAGGTGATCGGACTTCCTCCGCCATTTCCTTCCGGTTCTTCGTCTTGGTCTGCCGGAAAACTTGATGTTCTTTTGCCATTTAGACCTGGGATATTTTTTGACCTTCCGTCGTCTTTGTTTTTACCCCTCTGAACCATAGAATTTCGAAACAGTCTTTTCAAGAATTTCTGAACTCTGCCTAAAATGCTAGTTTCAGGTAGTCCTTTCGCCCCTTTTTTATTGTCGCCCTGTGGTGCCTTCTGTTTGTTTTTTGTTCTATTGCCAACGCTGGGCTTTGACTGTGCTGTCTTTTTGGAAGGGGATCGCTTCAGATCAGCGAAGAATGTTTTGATCCTTTGGGCGGCCCTAGCTAGTACGCCCCTCGTATTTTTCTGTCTCCGTCCCGTTATACCTTTTCTATTTTGTTTTGTTTGATTAGTTTGTCGTAGCCTATTTCTCCGACCCCTTTTTTGCCTCAGTCTTCGCCGACGCTTGGATGAATTTCGTTTTTTGCTCTTGCGTCCATTTCGTCGTATACTGTTCCGACCTTTGTGTTTTCTACCCTTGCGTCGAGGGGGGGTGGGCTTACGTCGAGGGCGTCTAGGCTTACGTCGAGGACGTCTGTGCTTATGTCGAGGGCGTTTGGGCCTACGTCGAGGGTGTTTGGGTTTACGTCGAGGGCGCTTGGATCTACGTCGAGATCGTTTGGGCTTACGTCGACCGCGGTTGGGCCTACGTCGGGGGCGTTTGGGCCTACGTCGAGGGCGTTTGGGCCTACGTCGAGGGCGCCTGGGCCTGCATCGATGACGTCTGGGCCTCGATCGATGGCGTCTGGGCTTGTGTCGATGGCGCCTGGGCCTGTGTCGAGGGCGCCTGGGCCTATGTCGATGACGTCTAGGCCTCGGTCGATAGAGTCTGGGCCTGTGTCGCTGGCGCCTGGGCCTGTGCCGATGGCGCCTGGACCTGTGTCTACGGCGCCTCGGCCTATGTCGTCTACGTCTGGGCCTATATCTTCGACGTCTGGGCCTATGTCTTCGACGTCTGCGACGATGTCTGGGTGATGCACTTCGGCGATATCGTCGTAGAAGCTTCTCCGTGGGAAGGGCTCGTATACATGGACTCACGTTAGCACAGCTGTACTGAGCGGTTGTATACCGGTCTTGCGGAGAGATTGTCTTGAAAAGGGATGACAAAATAACGGTGTCGTCTAGTGTGGGGCTTGGATTTGAAGTGAGAATTGTTTGTTCCGGATAAAAGACGACAAGCAGCACAACGAGCCCGATGAACATGCTGAGGGGCATGGTGGCATCTGAAATGGGTGGGAAGATATTGAGACGTTGGATATGGGCACCGCACAATGCTGGGACGTGTCGAACACGTCATGAACTCAACGAGTACAACTGGCATGTAGAAATATTAATTGCCGACAATCTTCCCGTTTCTGCCCGACACAGTACTTTTAGTGGCAGTGTACGCAAATGAACATACCTAGATGCATAGCACATTGCGCGATCGACGTAAAAACAGCATATCTGTCAGCCACATGCATGCAGTGAGAATGCAATGCCTTCTGTGTTCTGTTCTGCGTATCTGCGTCAATAGACGGTGCTCAGTGGTGCAAGGTGCTCATCAGCCCATCATGGTCGGTCAGCGCCGGGTCTCGCCAAGGGGCTGGTCATACAACGTCGGGGGCATCCGAGACTGTCCCGTAAGGGTAACATATGTCCCCCTCCCTGCGGCGATAGCGTATAGAACCTCTCGGGCAAATGGGAAGAATCCGGGAGGGATCTTGGTCGGTCAAGAATGAATCGGCGGGTATGCCAGTTCGTTCCTGACCGATTCAAGCTGACCGGTTTAAGAGTGAACATGTATATAGGGCCCCGGCAAGTGTTCTTAGGATCCTTAGCGTTCAGAGTGCCCCGGCAAGTGCACATAAAGGGTTCGCGGCGGCAGTGTATAGCCCCTGGACAACGTAACGGGCCCTAAAGCCTACCCAGGCTGCACCCTCTGAGTCAGCGAAAAATTATTTTTGTCTACTTAAAGGTCCTTTCTTTTCACTTGTGGTCATTTCTAGTCGCCAGCAGACCCAAAGACGTCAGTTTTTTGCGTTTTGTGCTAAAAACTGCGACCGTCCAGTCAGCCATGCCTACCCAACACCGGCTAGAGCCCCAAAGGGGGGGGGGGGCATGCCCCCGCCCGCCAGCTTGCCCTCTAATTCCGTCACTGATGGTCGCGGCAGCAGCCTATTTTTCCGTTCTGGCATACCTCAGATGAGCCTAAGTATGTCACACTTCGTGAGGCTCCGGTATATAGTGCACTACGTCAGCTGCCACGATTTGCAATTGACCTTTCGCTGCCGGCGATTCAACTATTGTGGCCGGCCGGGGGACAGCTGCAGGTAAAGGGCATATGCCTTGCCTGCTTATGCAAATGAGGTGCATGAAGGCGACGCAGCTCTGTTTTTTATCGTTGCATGTCAGTAGAAAATTTTGTAAATGTATCATGTAAATTCACGGATGCCAATATGAAGTGAACGGTGTTCTTTTGCGTGGAAAAACCTTCTTTTTGTAACCAAGGCACGTTACGAGTAATATTCCTGCAACGTTATATTTGTATAATGATTTGCTAAAAAAATCAACTTCTTATGATGAAAGAGAAGAATCGGAACTTACAGGAAATTCAATGGCGTTTAACAGACGTCTATATTTTCTCTTTTTCAGTATACCTAGGTGTAATAATGGACACCATTATCCAATATTCCCAGCTACAATGTCAGTGCCAGCACAGCTGGGAGGGTACTGTCAGGTGTTGGGTCAGTTGTAGGGGGCGCTACGATCGGTGAAGAAACAGCCAGGCTGGAAGAGTCCGTGAGCTATCAAGGGAGTTTTGGTAGCAAGTTTTACATTCTCAAACTGCCCGACAACTCACATTCATGAAAACATACATCCACATTTCTGCCTCCAAAAACAAGTATTGAGCCAAACACAAACTCTGCCAGCAGTGAGTTAGCATTTTACACTTTTACAAGCCTAGCCAGAAGGCCAGCTGATTTGAGGCGTCCAGCACCCCACTCAGCCGTGACTACATGGAACTGGGCTGGCATTTCACCTCGGACCCGGCTGGCTTCGGCCACGCTTACCTTACGTTGGTGGATGCGGCGGCGCCGACACAGCGGCGCAGACGGCGCCGAGCCTTTATCGGTTATGGCGCTGTGACGCCTGTCGTGTGGGCGCCCCCTCCCCCGTGAAGTGGCACCTGTTGTTGACATATAAAGTTCATCTCCGCGTAAAGGGCGTCTTTCGCCGAAGCACGACAGTGATGCGGGGATGAGTATGGGGTGGCATGGGTCACACCCAGGTCATGGCGTAGGAATAGGGGGACCACACCCCTCCCCCTTTTCAAGGTGGGGACCAGCAACGTTAACTGCCCCTCCCCCCCCCCCCCACTCGCACACATACAAATACACTTTTTTTAGATCTAAGTAGTACTTAACGTGTTTTTATACTGCCTTAAATATGCATGCCGATTTACCTAGTTCACCAGCCATCTTTCTCAAACCGCACTGGACGCAATTGATTCATGCGATAAATGGCAGCATCTCATCTTACCATGTACGGCAAACGGAAATATTTATGGGCAACTTCTAAGCTTTTCTAGTACCGGAGGCTCCATTCTGTCGTTTTACCTAACCTTGGCTCCTATGCATGCCTCCTTACAGTCCACTCAGCGTAGATTCATGGAGTTAAAGATTAATATGTCACAGACGTGCTAAACAGCGTGTGCGATGCGCTAATATAGATGACACGATGCGGCGTCCTGTGATAACAAGCAGATTGTGGCAAATGGTGAAAATTGCTTGCCAACAAACGTCCGTTCCAATAGTTCAGTTGGTTAGAGCACATGCCCTCCGATCCACCCACTTGTGGCGGGATGGTTTCGAATCATTTCAGGCGCTTGCTATTTGGCTACTAGCAGACATGGCCTGTCGCCGGTGGCAGCGGTCGCCCTAAAGGTTAGGAGATGTCAAAGGGCAAGAACGGGCCGTGCCGAGCGTCGCGGCAAGCCAACATTTTGCCACTGAATTCTGCGACGGACCTGGATTAGCGCGATCGGATGGTAGAGGTCAGGGCTCACACAACAAGCACTGCTTAGCGTGAGCTCCGTTCCCAGAAGCTCGTCCTTTTAAAAGGCTCAAATCAGGATAGTTGTTAAACACCTCTACTATGCGCTTTTCGTCAGACAATTTTGCCTGCAACCATACAGTGTAACATTTTATGCGCAATCATAGGCAATGACGCGGTCACCTCGAACAGCCGTGCCTCCCGCCAATGGGCACCTACCAGGTCAAGCAATCGGCCACCTCAGTAACCCAACACCAAGTGCTCCCCACATGCTGAAATTGTTTGTCTGAATCACTTGGACACGACTCCGGAAACTGGCGTCAATGTAGATATTCGGAGTGATGTGTACCCCAATGATCAACTACTGAATCGTAATCTCACAATGTCTGAGATCTACATGGTCGGCGGTTGGTGGATTACTGCAATTATGTTCTTTGAAGTGAAAGCTCAGTGAACGGCAGTAATCATTTAATTGAACGGCAAGCATCAAATGGCAGTCCAAAGCGTTATTATTGTTTAGCCAGCCCTTCTGCAGGTCGCTTCATGAAATTCCTAAAAAATGTTACGATGATGATAATAATAAAATTTCATGGCTATCCAACGTTTCATCTGATTTTTTAATGTATGTCCTTCTGGCATCAGAGCATACGTTAATCAGTTCTTGTGTGAGCCCTGAATCCCACCATCTGATTGTGCAATTCCAGGTGGACGGCAGAAGTTGGTGGCAAAAGTTTATAACGGTGCAATGCTAAACACGGTCCGTCCTGCCCTCTGACGTCACCTGACCCTTGGTGCGGCCGCTGCCACCAGCGGTGTGCCATGTCTGTCAAGGTCAAAAGCGAACGCCTAAAACGGCTTGAACCCAGCCCGTCATAGACGATGGATCGGAAGGCAGACATTCTAACCTCCTGAGCTATCGGGACAAAATTCGTCAGGCAAATCGTATATGAATGCAGATTACAGAAGGTGCACGTATCCTGGGAGGCATTTAAAATAACGACTGAATTCCCAGTCAGACAGCGTAGTACTAATGACAATTTGACGGACTGTGCATGAAAAGCCTGTTATACGTGAAACACCAACTATTTTAAAATACCGGGTTACGCTAAACGCGTAAGGCAGATATGGTTGCGCCACTTATTCAAGAGAAGCGTGTGTACCCTCAGCCTACATACAAAGGTGAATCAAGTCGACTTTGTTGTGGGAGAGTAAATGAGTGCCCGAGGGACCAATTTATCCATAAGGCAGGCAGTTCCGCGAAAGTATATTTTCCGTTGTGGTGTGGTGTAAGGGAAGACGATTCATAAACAGGTACTGTGGCAAGCGTCCCTTCTGCCTCACATACCAACAAGTAGTGATTCTGATCAATGACCATGCAGAAGAGCAGTCATACAGTCAGTTCCGTCAGTCATGCGGGTGGCGGCCATCACCGACGGGCAGCCGATCCAGGGAGGAGTCCGCTGGCGGCGGGCGGAAGCAGAGCTCGGAAGAGAATATCTCAAAGAAAGCTTTGCTCCTGTGTTCTGCTTTTTTACAGGAGAAATCTCGGTTTTTGTTTTGTTTTTGTCTTATTATTTTTCCTAGGTGGTATTGGAGGCTTTCGTTTGCTTTACTTAAATCAAAAGAAAACTTATCTCTTGGAAAACAGTTGGCGAATGCATATAGAAAACTTGGCGCACTATGGGCCATTGCTTCAAATTCAAAATTATGACCAGTTTAGGCCTCGCCGTATCTTGTCATCGAAACAGTGGAGACAGATTCCTGCCCTATAGGTGTCTATTTGTATTCCTTTGGGTGGGCAACTCCCCCCCCCCCCCCGCTCCCCTCCCTTCTCCCCGCCCCCCTCAATGTCCAATTTGCCCTTTCCCAACGGTGAGTTTGGCCACAAAACCTTCTGGCGCCGAAGTAAAGCAGGGTATGAACAATGAGAGATCAACGTTTTAAGATGGTACAGAGCTTGTGCAATGTAAGGCATGGCATGTATTAAAAGGGAATTAAGATGACCACCCTACAATAATTATATACGTGATGTTCGTTAATTTAGTTGCATTCTTATCGGAAATGGTTATAGCTTATCAAAATGGTAGTAGGTTAGTTGTATTGCTATCAAAAACACAACTTACTTAACGAATATCACGAATATAATTATTAGATGTCATCTTAATTCCTTTTTAAGAGGCCAACATATCAGTTATATAGCAGTTTTCTCTTAATTATGTCATATGTCAAGCATACAAGAAGATTAAATTGGAGTGTCACATTCAGATTATAATTTTCTGTTTTTTTCGGCATGATGCATAATTCTCGTTACACGATTGGTACATCTTGTTGACTTTGGCTTATTTTTGTGCTATTGTCTGATCTAATTAGCGATGTTTCATGTTCTACAGACTGCAGCAAGTTGCGTGACTTTGTTCCGAAATCATAAAATGAAAAACTGGTTGAAATTAGGACCCAAAAAACGCGACGCAGTTATTAGCCGTTTACATTTAGAAGAACGGTTGCAATGTACCGACCTCCACTCAGGCGTAAATATTTGATGGAGCAGTTAAGTAAACTTGACCATCGACATCAGCTGACTAAACCGATGGCGGCAATTGCCCGACAACATGCCTAGTGTTAGTGCTGAGTTGCAACCCGCCTTGCGGCCATCAGCCGGTGGTTTCCATAGCAGCCTGTAATATTTCCGCCTATCAACTTGCACTCTACTCCCGAGGCTGTACACGTTTGAGAACGTCCGAAGCCACATAACATCGACCTTCCGTCGATTACCGGAACCTGGTTCCAACGATTGACGCCAAGCAAATTGGTAGTGATGTCCAAGGTCAACATCTCCCACCAAGAAAGAGCGAGGAAACGTATTAGAGCTGGGATGTAGTTTCCTATTCGGTGGGGAGGGGAGGGTCACTCCAACTTCGTCACGTTCAGAGAAAAGTGGGTCAAATCCGGGAGAAACCTGTTATTATAGATTATATATATATATATATATATATATATATATATATATATATATATATATATATATATACTGATATGAATAAATTATAAATTATACATACATTAATATAAACAAATCATAAATCATATCTATATATATATATATATATATATATATATATATATATATATATATATATATATATATTTATATTTATATATATATACATATTATATAAAGTACACCCCTATAGGATGGAGACGGATTCACCACCATATTACTCCAGCCTCTGGTCTGGGGCACGGGCTCTTTTCCTATGCAGATATGAGTTCGGGCCCGCTATTTACATCGGCCGGGCCCCTGAGTCAATGAAGAGCCCCTGTGTCGGTCTGGGAATTGTATTGCCTGACAGGGGTCGGGTATTGTCAAGAGGCCCAAATCGGTCAGGGGTAGGGCTTGTGGGGTCCCGCAGAGGGTCCCGATGCGCCGCTCGGCACCGACGATGAAGCGTAAGATTAAAGGGCACGAAGAACCGACGATAGGTCACATTAAAGACCCCGACCCGCAGAGCTGGTCCCCCAAATATCAGTCACAGGGCCTCTTGCGTCGATTTGGAATACCCTGGAACAATGTGGGTTTCTTTCGGTCGGAGCACCAGCACCGAGCAATGATTCCGTGTCGGTCTGAGCCCTTGGGGCCCATTTTCCAAGCAAGGACAAGTTCGGAATCCGCAAGTTGTATTGGTTGGGACACCTGAAACAAAGCGTGTGCCTGCGTCGGTCAAGCCCTCACAGTGCCGAACTGAGGGTCCTATGTCAGCAATATTTTTTGTGTTAAGTAAGATTCTCAGTCACACAGGGGTTAGGCATGCCAAAGTACATCCATGACCCCATTTCGATCTTCAATCTACGTGAACTTTCATCTACGTTCACAATGTCTCTGCACAGCAAAAATTCTGGCAAAGCCCCTGAGTGTTATCATTCAGAAAGAGTACACTGAACAAGTACAAAATGAAGAGCGACGGTGTTTTCCCTACGTTATCATGTAAGGCCTTGTTCCTTTAGGTTATTGACTTTAAAATGCAAACGAAATGGTTGCATTTCGGTGCCCTCTGGCTTCTTTTAGTAAGAAGCGTTAATATCAAAACAAAACGGAGCAAAGCGTGCCCCTTGAAATCAAGTGGGTCATATCTGGTAATGTTTTGGGATGGGGGCCCTACACCAGGAGGGAGCCGTTCCCCGTCACCAAGATTCTGGCTGGGCATCTGTGTGTGTGAGCCCATTGTGCACCGAGTATAGGTATATCAGTGTAATCGCATGTGGCCACTGAAGAGCCAGCTCAATTAGCAACGCTTTTATACTTAAACTGTGTTGCACATGACATTGACATTAAATGGCTTCATTTGCCACACATTCGAACTAAAGCGGGTAGGGGTAACTTTCCCTTCAGAGGCGCAAAGGCTTGGAATAATACCTCTCCCCCCCCCCTCCCAGAAACACAGCAGGCTTGCAAAGCGTCTGTAAAGAAATGTGCGGGTAAAGACGTTCTTTACAGGAGAACATATAATTAAGCCATTTGAGGAGAGGCTGAAGACCATTTTCGTAAGTAGTGCATGGAGGAGTGTCTCTGTTTTGTTTTACGTTAGCTGAAATGCATACCCTTTATCGATGGAACTTCAGTTTATTGAGAACGTGCGTAAACGAGTTGTGATGGCCACATATGTTGTGAACACTATTTTTTTAATGCATAGATCAATACACCAAAAATCACTAAGCAAATCATGGCAAATTATACACGCGTTTCGCTTTTGGATGTGTGAGATAGAGACAATTTCACCCTTTCAGCTTTACAAAACATATGCGTTCGTAAGAAGCTGATGCGAACCGCCAGACTTTCATATGTGATTCCGGTGGTTACGCACACGAGCTTTAAAGAGCATGTAGTTATGAAAATATATTATACATATGTATGTATATTTATATGTATATATATATACATAACTATATATATACATATATATACACATAGCTATATATATATACATAACTATATATATATATGTATATATATATATATATACATAACTATAGATATATATATATATATATATATATATATATATATATGTATATTTATAGTAAATCCAAATAATAAATGGACAAATCCAAGAAGTTTTCGCTTTTATCCCCTTATGGCGAATTCCGAGACTTCGGCCCTCCAAATCATTTTGAGAAATCGACGACCATTTGCCCAATGACCCAAAATGCCTCCCCGCTCCTGCAATTTCGCCTCCCCAGGGAAAACAATGTTTAAACAGACGAATAACTTTAGGAAACTGGGTAGTCTTATTTACCAAATGGCATGGATCGGCCGAGTGGTAGAGATTTGCCGATTAGGTGAGATGGTGAAGAATCTGATGTTTCGGCTATTAAAAAAGGTGTTGACTATTTTCAGGCTTGTCTCACCGATAATTGTTAACAGAAACGACCAGCCCGGCTGAAGTTGCATCCCGCGGTGCGAAATCAACATATAATACACATTGAGCCTTCATTTAGACAGTGGCAAAAAACAGAAATGATATGCAAGCATCTGGTATGTATATATCACATTATTTGTGCCATTTTGGGCCCAAAGCTACCTTACCTTATATACAACTCCCCGATTCGCACCTCACCAAATCACTGAGCTCCAACTCATGCATATTTGCAAGGTACATGTCAAAGTTGACGTGGTAAAATGTCATGTCTATGCAGTTGGTCTTCCGAAGGTCACCGCGCGACGTGGATAATGTCAAACAACGGGTCGGCCGTGGCCGTGTCGGTTCGGTATTTAACAGAACAAACGTGGCGAAGTTTACCAGACCACATTATCTCACGTATTCGGGAGGTACACAAGTATATAATATATATATATATATATATATATATATATATATATTTCAGTGTTCATCAGTGTGCATTATCAGTACCCCACCCTCAGTTTATGACGCATTAGAGCTGAGAGCACTAAAACGCATGGGCAGACACGGAACGTAACCATGTACCTTCAGCCTTCCTTGCTTGCGGTGCATAACGACTAGCCGACTACTGTAAAAATTAAAGAAACTGTGCGTATATTTGCCGCTGTTCACATTTTGTCGTGGCAAACTCCACCTCCATTGCACCTGTCTCAACAGGAGCTTCACACCTTGGCAGCATTCATGTGTCGGACATTTTCCAAATGACAAATTGATCTTTGCAGCAGCTGTCTTGCGCAGTAGACCAGTCAAAAAGGTGCCTGATAGTCGACTTCACTGAAAGGCGCTCGGGTGGTACTCGTTGCCGAAACAGGGCACCGTGCAATGACTTTTGAAGAATGTCTTGACGGCAATGTCCAACGGGCTGCCTGCAACACAGCACGTATGTGAAACGAGCACCGGAACAACGAACTCAACAGTCAGCCGTCTGAGTAACGGCTGAGTGGCCAGTCGTCCTTCGTCGTCCATCACTGGCCGGCCCCGCTGCGCACCCTGACACTTGCTGCGACGCCCCATTCAACAACTGGAAGGCACGGCGTGGCGGGTGCCGACGTCAGTGCCTCGGGCGCACTGCCAGAGCTCCGACGCGCCTCCTCGCGCCGCCGGAGGGCAGCGATGCGCCGCGCGGCGGTGTCGCTGCTGGCGGTCCTGCTGGCGGCGTCGCCGGCCCTGCAGTGCCCCGCCTGCCGGTGTGTGCGCGACGTCGCGGTCCAGCTGGGCCTGGTCCGAGTCGTCGTCGAGCTGCCGCCGGAGACGAGCGGTGAGCAGGCTAGGCCCTCGGTGGGGATGTGTCGCCGGAGACGAGCGGTGAGCAGGCTAGGCCCTCGGCAGGGATGTGTCGCCGGAGACGAGCGGTGAGCAGGCTAGGCCCTCGGCGGGGATGTGTCGCAGGAGGTGAGCGGTGAGCAGGTCAGGTCCTCGATGGGGATGTGTCGCCGGAGACGAGCGGTGAGCACGCTAGGCCCTCGATGGGGATGTGTCGACGGAGGTGAGCGGTGAGCAGGTCAGGCCCTCGGTGGGGATGTGTCGACGGAGGCGAGCGGTGAGCAGGTCAGGCCCTCGGTGGGGATGTGTCGACGGAGGCGAGCGGTGAGCAGGTCAGGCGCTCGGGGAATGTGCCGTGTGCTGGGAGCATGACACGGAGAGGTGGGCACATGCGTGCCCTTATGAGCATACCCGCACTACAAACTGCATTGCATATAGCGGGAACTTATTTTGTCTGTTTCCTTGCAGGTGACATTCATCAACGAGTATCAGATCACCAAGCCTGGAGGCTTGCCGATTAATTTTGGCATGAAATGAATTGGCGTGTCACGATACCCGTATTTGAGTTCCATACCGTCCTAGCAGATTATGTGACAAACTATCTATACGCCAGACATGGGCGCGCAATGTTGGCTCCGCAAAATATGGACACGTAAAATAATGACGAAAACAGATCCACAAATCACCGGCACCCAAAATATCGGGGCTCAAAATATCCACACGGCAAAGCATGAGCTCAACTGATTGGGGCACAGGTGTCGTTACAACTGAGCAAAAGATGGTACGGTTACAGTTAAGGGTGTCACTTTTTAAAATTGATTGAGCGCGAGGCCCAGCCAATAAGGCTGACTCGACCTAGTGAAAAGTTTATTTTCTCCCGGATTCTGCCCCGTCATTTGCTTTCCCCTTGTCAAGGACCATTTTTTCATTGCTTGACATGATATTTACGGAAGGATGGCTCCTCATTTCAAGCCTATTCAAAAGTTGCAGCTTTGTGAGAATCTTAGAACTGGGATTATTTCACAGAGAACATGTTAGTAAAACGGTTTGATAAGACCATCTGAAGCAGATTTTGTTAGTCATTCGTGGCACGTTGTGCGAGACGCAAAGGGACTGTTTTATCCAGGAAGACGTAGCCTAACATATCGGACCCGAAAAGAATGTGCATATGTTACATTTTCCGTAGAGGGGCCACGGAAAATGTGTCAAGCTCACGGCCAAGGAGTACCTGCAAAAGTGGAAGTGAATTCGCAAAATGTCAGCAGAGTATCGCATTTTTGATGACGGGACGCGAGCATCTGAATGACTGGAATGCCCGTGATGTTCGTGCAGTTTCCTTGAGCCCTGACGCTCAGGGCTTTCGCCTTAAACTTAAAAGCTGTTGTATATCCCAATAGATTGTTAGTTATTCCGCTCCAGGTGACAGCAGAAAAGAAATGCGGGCTTGCCTGCATGCAGGGTTTAGATGCAGGCTGGCTTAACGTATAAAGGGGTTGGAATAACATGAACACACATGAAACTACACGACCTTTGTGAATGATACCTACAGGATACTAAGTGATACAGAATAAACTCTAAGCTAATTGTGATGTATTTAGGCTACCTAGCGTACCCGTATTTCGGAGCGATTTTCTGCCAGTAGCCCTGTTTTGACCATGTTCATTGGCGGTCGGAGTTGAGGAACATTGAGGGGGCTCAAGTCAGCAAGGTGGGTCCCCCAAAAGCATATTAGGTGATGCACCTGGTTACGGTCACCAAAACACTGTGATAACTGATATCGTTGGTATGTTTGATATATCTCTCGCCGTATCCACTGATCCAACAAAAAGAAGCTGATTTAAAACACCAGTTTTGACACGTGTAAAAAATTGTCTCAAATGCTGTGAATGTCGATTTTTGCAACCGTTCAATGTGAGGAAAGCCTCATGGAAATTTGGATTTTTATATTTCCTGTCTCAGTGCGGGCAAAGCAAGACTGTTGAATCTGGCTGTATCGGCACAAGGCATTGCAGTCTAACAATGGAGTCAAAAATAATGCAGCTGTTTTTAGTGGGTGCGCCACCCAAGAAACGATTTTACAGCTTTCCAGGACAGCATATATGTACCTACGATCAACGATACCAGGGCCATGTGCAAAATACCAGATCTCAACCGCAGGGGAGGTGCCTCAGATATTGAGCTGGGGAGGGGCATGATTTTTCACAGGGCCTCTTGGACAAAATGGGGTCCCCTCACTGGAGAGCTTCGTGGGGAGTGTTGCATCCAAGGGAGAGGAGCACCAGAGTATGCACTCCCTTACCAAATTGTGGCATGCTTCAATATACATGTCAAAAAGGTTGACAAATGTGTTTTAGAATAGGCACCATCTCGCCAATTTAAGGGCGCTTTTGCTCAAAGAAAAGGGCCTCCCTATCCGGAAACAGGGCTTCCTGTTCCAGAAAAGGTCCCTCTGGTGCGCAATACAAAGAGGGACATCCTGATCCAAAACAGGATTTGTCCGATTCATGAAGGGCCTCCAAGTTCAGCAAATGGCCTCGTTATCCCAAAGCATTATGGAAGTTTCTTTCCGGAAAGATGGTTATGTGAAACCCAGCCCATAGCCAGGTGGGTGCACTGGGTGTCCGCACATTCCCTGCGACCTGGGGATGCACCCTAGGCGCGTTCCGGACAAACCTACGCTTAAGGTATAGGGAATGTACGATGGTTGAGTGGAACTCTTCCTCACGTTGTGATCTGCAACGACTGCAACGGAAAAGTATTGGAGTCAGCACTTGACTCACGCCAAGTTATTTTTAGCAATCTCAAACCCTCTATTATTTGCGCAGCAGGTTGTTGAGGATTGGCAAAGCTTTATGTTGACAGACGCTTCCTTTATACCTTAAAATGCTTCTAGATCTCCTGAACACCTGGCGATGTTGGAACGGTTAGAGCTAAAGTAGTGGCGGTCGAATGTTCCGCGGTATGCACGTGCGTGAGGAATACACATGGCAATGTTTAAAGGTGCAAAGCACCTTAAAAACTGTGGTCATTTTGATAATGTTCATAGTGCAAAGGACATTCAAAACATCAAATAATGGATTTTTTAGGGTGATTTCTACCTGTTTTGCTACTTTTTCGACAGTTATGAAAAGGGGTGCACGACCGCAGGAAACTACGTGTTAGAACAAGCTGTTGGCACCCATATGGCTTGGGCGACGGTTTAGATTTGTACGGATTTTGGGAAAATGATGAGTAATGACACCAACATGGGTGAGACGTTTGAGAAATGTCATATAGATACCCCCAATAAATGCTTAACAATTTTAATGTTTGTGTACCTTTTTGTCATTTTCATTCCCATGCATTCCCACTGTTTTTGAAATTATCAACCCAAAACAGTAAGTTTGGGTGCGAGTTGAATGCAAGTTTTCATCGCAGTTTTGAGATTTAGTCCGATTGCTTTCATCAGATGATATCTGATATCGGTGTCTGCGCTAAGCAGTGCTTGTCGCGTGAGCATTTACCCCCGCCGTCCTATCGTAATATTCCGGGTTTTTTTAATTTACAAAAAAAAAAATATTTTCAAAAATGTTCTGGCCAGAACTGTCTGTGTAACAATAGCAGGCACGGCTCGTTCTGAGCTCTAACGTCACCAGAACTTGAGCGCGGCTGCTGTCACATCCCGCAGGACATCCCAATCAGATGCCAACGGCAACTGCCAAAAGCAGCTCGAACTCAGCCCGCTGCGGGCGCGTGAATCAGAGGTCGGACGCTTACTGAGCTGTCGAGACGGACGGAAACTTTCCAAAGCAACTCAAACTCATCCCGCCGCGACTGAGTGAATTAGAGGTCGGACGCTTACTGAGCTATCGGGACGGACGGAAACTTTCCTGTAACTTTTCCATAGTGGAGAGCTTGAGCACTGTAGAAATCAAACGGGTGGGCAACGTGCAGGTAGAACTGGTTAACAATGGGTGATGGTAGTTGTGGGCTGGAGGACTTGACGGACTGGGCAAGCCCATAGGGCTTGCTGGTAGAGCTTTTGGGAAAATTATGGTTATTGGTGTGGATAAGACGTTTACGAAATGTCGAGTAGATTCTCCAAGAAATGGCAGACAGTGGTACTGCTTGCGCTTCATTTAGAGATAATTAGCTCCGTTTACACTAGTTTTATAATTATCAACGCAAAATCGTAAGTTTTATGTAAGAGTTCCTGAAACTCTTCCACGGCCGATCACTGCACATCTGGAAAAGGCGAAGGAGTGGGAAACGAAGGAGCATAATTGGTCAGGGGTGGTAAACGGTCGGTTAGGGCACAGCGCATAGGTAACGAGTAGGTTGGAAGAAGGGAATCTTATCCGGAAGACAGGCTGTGCAGGCACGGCCCCAGCAACAACGGAAGGATTTGATAAGGAACACTTTGCCTGTGAAGTTCTCTACTCTACAAGTGCTAAGGTAGTTGACGAGATTACACAAGGAGTACTACCTCCCCTTCGCTTAAAATTTTCCAAGGATCTTGGTCACAAATGAGTATACTCTTTTATTTATGTCAATTTCTTAGTTTCTGGAAATCCTTATTTCAGGCGCGTGCACTGCATAATGCTCTCACCCTGTGTGCATCAACAGATAGCCTCGTTTAGCCTGGTTAAGCACACAATGCAATTTTATTGTCTGATGCACATCATAGCACGAACAAGATTTCAGTCATTTTGTACACAATTTACGAAAATAACGGCATTGGAGATAGCCATCTTAGCAGCATACGGTCGCACTCGGAAGAGGACGCCAAACTACGTAGCCGTTAGTCCCCGTTACGATCATTGCTTACCACTGGCACCACCAAAGACGAAGGGCTTAATGCAAACGTCCCGTGACCCATCGTGACATGACCTAGCCTGATCTTACAAGAATGTAGGTCCAGCTAGGTATGGGCGCAAACAGTCGCATGGCTGTGGAAAGAAGCAATGATAACCCAGTGATAACCCAGATGACCAGATAACCCAGATAACCCAGATGAACCCAGTGTCTGCACAATCGCTTTTCATCTACACACGCGTGAGGACGTTATTTTGGAAGATATGCAATATTCGGCGTTTCAACTGACCTAGAAGGCAACTAGCCAGAGCATATCCATGAAATTGATATGAAATGAAGGCTGAATAACTCTACAAGTTATCTACAAGAAGGTGGCATCTATATATTCGTTCAGTAAGTGTTGGCATATTCATATACAAACGCATCCGATGTTAGCCACGTTCTTTCATACAAATTTTGGGATTTTGAGCTCAAGGTGTGAAACCCAGAAACTTTTGCATCTCGCCGATTTTGGTATCGAAGGTTCAAGGGGGTATCCCACCATTTTTACACTTTTCACTTACTGTTACATCAGGCCCGTGCAATTTGCCAATACTACCAGTTTTTTTCGAAAGCCCTCTAAGTAGCTCAGAATTTCAATTTAATGTAACCGACTCTGTGGGAGAAATCTCAATCGATTTCCTGTTCACCACTATGAAAGTGGTACATTTGAGTTGTCTTGCTTTTTCCAATGTGTGTGTTGCCATGTTTGCAGCTCACTAATGTGTCAAAATATTTGTGCATCAAGTGCTACGAAAACTTGAAACACTGCTTATACTAGACATGCAAACATGAAGCTTTTATCAGTTTACCACAGTGCCTCTTTTTGAGGCGCACTTTGACTTCGGAAATGGGTGCATCACATGATCTTCGTGATGCACTAGTTCAAACTGCGGCCTGTGCGTTTCTCGGCAACGTTTCCTTGCCCGCTGGGTTAATCCCAAATGTTCTGCTATTTCCACCCGTAGAGGTGTGCATGGTGGTTGTCATGACAATGGTGGCCTCGACTGGAGGGAAGAAGCGTAGTGCTGTTACAAAGCCTTGACAGCGTAATTTGGACTCGATAATAATTATGTTTGGTATCATTATGTCTCGATGATGCTACAGTGGCGCTACCCTGGGCTATTATGAGACGTAACTAGTGCTGAGGTTCTACTAGAGTAGGTTTTTGAAATATTTCCCAAAGGTGGGACGCTACTCCTAAAGGGAATGTACCACCTAAGAAAAGTGGTAAGCTGAAATAAGTTGGGGATGGGGCTTTTTAAGGCTTTCCCCTACGCACTTTTGTCCTGACTTTGTATACACCCTCCACTAGCTCTAGTTCTAGCTAGTTCATAGCGTGTGATTCCTAGTTCATAACTTGGAATTCCTTGTTTATTACGGGGTCTCCTAGTTTTTAACGGCGGCCTCCTAGTTCATAACGGGCCTGCTATTTCAAAACTGGGGTCCTGGGCCTCCTAGTTCATAGCGGGGCCTCCTATTTCATGGCCTAAATTTTCAGTAGTCTATGGGTCGTCCAATGCGCGTGTTTTTACATCAAAACGTGTCCCCAGCATCTGTGGCTTCGGAGCAGCGGCGGTTTTTCGGGAACACTGCACGGCAATCTACGGCATGTGCGGGCGGCGGGCGGCGACCGACGATGCCGCGGAGGGCGCGCGACGGCCGCCAGTGTTCATTTACGAAGTTATTTGTTATGAATATATGGTTTGAACATACGATTTCGATCAGGAAGGACCAAGTCAGATTGAGGCGCTGGGAGCGAAGAGTCCATGCGCAGAACAGAGAGCTGTGTCAGCCCGCAGAAAATTGATCCGATAATTGACCCCAAAACCTAATGTGTGCCCGTACGTCGTCTTTTTTATTTGACAGTCTTGGATTTGGGCTGGTCATTGAAGTTGATCTGACCTTACCTCTGGCTCATAGGCAAGGTTCTTCACCCGTACTTCACGGCAATGTACGGCATGCGGCAGATTGCCGTGCAGTGCTCCTGAAAAACCGCCGCTGGTCCGAAGCCAAATCCAATTTTTGTTTTATTTGGGACAAGCTGGCCCGTCGCCGGCAACTCACTTCTTAATTTTAGTATCTGCTTGGATTTAAGCTCTTTTACATGGCAGACACCACGTGCTTTGTCTGTTGTGCGCTGTATCCCTTGCCTTGCGAATCCCGGATTAAGTGCGCGAACTAATAAGAATAAATTTATTCTGTGTATGACTTCTGCAGGGATAAAAGTGGAGGCTGAAGGGCGACAAGTGAGCACTGTTGTGCCGAAGTTTCAGTTTGTTCTTGCCACTGGGTTCAGTTTCAGTGTTCTGTGATCAGGGACGAGTTGAGAGACGTCTTGAGCCTTGTTGGAGATCGTGACATTATTTATGTTTTGAGCTTTGTGTTCTTTATAAGAGTGTGAAGCGCAACAAAATTGATTGCTTAAGAAGAACGATGCATCACAGACCTTTGTGTTGTGTGAGCTGCACAGCATCAGACAACAGGGAATGGCAGGTGAACGATATTTTTACCAGAGTATATTATGTGCTCATTGAACAGATCATACGCATGCATCAAGCACATAAACCGTGAATAGGGAACACTTTATGAGACGCTCTTCCTTCGTTTCCATTTCTTTGAAGAGCCTCCTCTTGTATGGCCTTCATGCTTTTCATGAAATAGAGGCGCACAAGAACATTCTAAAAACCGCTTGAATTGCTCACATCTTAAGGCTGATGTCTTGAGCAATACGCGATGAAACGATCGCTATGAAAAGTGCCAAAGTTAAACTTTAACAGGGGAAGAGCACTTCGCTTCAGTGCTGGGGGTGGCTTGTCCCGAGCTGGGGCGGAGAAACTTTTTAACATTCTTGCATTTTTTGACAACTTTAGACGCGAAGACCTCTATAAATGCAATTATCCAAAGCGAGAAAATACGTTGAGCTTGCCGTAAGTACTTTAGGTGGTCCGATTACGCGCCACAGTCCAAAGATGTGATGCTTTTAACCAAACGAGGGGGCGTTTTGCCTCTAACCAGCGTGTTGAAAGAAGTATCAGGAATACTTGATCAGATATGGTGTAATACCTTATCAGATAGTGGCCTTGTCCCTGTCATTTCTGTTCAGTTTTATTGACGCCCGTGCCCTAAAAATTCTGGGATGTTGACATTTTGTAGAGTCGATATTTTACGTGTCGGTATTATGCGTTTCGACTTTTCTCATGCCAATATTTTGCGGCCCATACTATTGTCCGCCGTTGACTAGTGTGTCGATGTTTCACCCTGATATCGCCTTAGCCATATTCTATATCAGTCGTTCATTAACGTCGCAGCTCAATTTCAGGTGTGCGCATTGGCGAATGGCTTCGCACGCTGTGGTCGGGAGCCATCTTTGTACAGACAACGTCATACATCGAGACAACCAAGCCGACAAACGCCGCCGATTTGGTGGTCTCGTTCCGGCCACTTTCAGACGGACAAGGCGAAGTGGCAGGACCTATGTGGATTCACGTGTCCGAGCAGGGTCAGGGGCTGGAGACAGAGGGGGCCCAGGCGACAGAACAAGTGTTAGGCCCGCAACGGGACTGGGAACACGACCATGAACAGTCGATTGGCCTAAAACCAGCAGCAGTGCAAGAAACAGCGAGGGAAAGCCGATGGGGAGACTCAGAGCACGATAGGAAACGTCATCTGAGCCCTGAGCGGCGTGGCTCATCGTCAGACACAGAGCCAGAGCCGGAGCAGGGACAGCGCTCGGAGCCGGGGCGGGGACAGCGCCTGGAACCGGGGCAAGGACAGCGCCCGGAGACGGAACAGGGACAGCGCTCGGGGACGGAGCAGGGACAGCGCTCGGAGACGGAACAGGGACAGCGCTCGGGGACGGAGCAGGGACAGCGCTCGGAGCCGGGGCAGGGACAACGCTCGGAGCCGGGGCAGGGACAGTGCTCGGAGACGGAACAGAGACAGCGCTCGGAGCTGGAGCGGGGACAGCGCTCGGAGCCGGAGCAGGGACAGCGCTCGAAGCCGGGGCAGGGACAGCGCTCGGAGCCAGAGCCGGTGCCGGGGCGACGCGTCCGGCTCGGGCTCCTGGAGCCAGGTGTGCTCGGCCTGACGGTTCGGCTGTGGCGCGGCCTCGCCGGCCGGCCGTCCGCCCTCCTGCTGGCCAGCTGCGCCGGCGGTCGGCTGCGCATCCACCGCCGGCCAGCGCTGGACAGCACCGCTCGTGGCCGCGACGTCGGCTTCGGTGGCCAGCTGAGGGGCGTCACCCTACGCGGCAGCGTGATGATCGACGGACCGCCGCCACAGAACGGCAGCGGCCCTCTGCGCTCGGCCTCGTTGCTGGACCGAATCACGCTGAGGGGCGGTCGCATGACCGGCGGCCTGTTCTCTGTCGTATTCAACGCGCTGGCCGCCCACTTCGGCTTCGAGTACACGATCGAACCGTTCTTCATGACGCCAGGAGGGCCAGGCTGGGAGCAGGGCATTGCCGAGCTGGAAACGGGACAGCATGACGTCATTGCGCGCGACCTCTGGTACACAATCAATAATTGGAAGCGGTTCAACCTCATGCTCCCGCTCGTTGACGTGCATGCCAGCATCATCATAAAAAAGCCTGTCGTTGGCGATTATACGTTCAACGTCCTTTCGCCCTTCTCGGGTGCTGTCTGGATGACGGTCGGCGCGCTGGCCGCGGCTCTCAGCGCTCTGTTCTGGCTGACGGACCGCATTGACGAGCGGGCGGCGGCCGCCCCGCGACGCGGGCGTCTGGCCGGTGGTGCCGGCCGGGTGGGCCCGCCGCCACCGCGGCCGGGGGCAGCGGACGGAGCGGCCAGCGCGCTGCTCGTGCTCGGCACGATCGGCCGACTGAGCGTGCCGTACCGGCCGCGGTCGTGCGCCGCCGCGCTGCTGTACCTCACGGCCAGCGCGCTGGCGCTGATCGGCGGCAGCTGCTACTCCGCCGTCCTCCTCAGCCACATGGCCGTGCGCAGCGCGGAGCCGCCCTTCGCCTCGCTGCGCGCCGCCGCCGAGCGCAACTGGACCTTTCTCTACGACTCTGCTGGCTGCTTCACGGACTTCTTCGGGCAGCCGGGGTTGACGGGCAGCGCGGCCGCCTTTGCGGCGCGCGGCCAGCCCCACATGTCGCTGTCGGAGACCGAGCTGAGCCGGCGTCTGGACCGAATGGTCGGTGCGGCCGGACGTCACGCCGTCGTCACTCACAAGGGTGTGCTCGCCGCGCGCCCCGGCTGCGAGGCACCCGACGGCTGCACCCTCTGCGTCTGGCCCGAACGCCTTTTCCTCGCGCACAGCTCCATGGCGTTCAGCAAGCACTTTCGCTACGTCCGCCAGGTCAACTGGTACGTGCTGCGCATGCGCGAGACTGGTGTGCTAGCTCGCGAGGTGCGGCGAGCCTGGGGGATCGCAGACCAGAGCCTGGCTTGTGAGATAGGCGACAGGCACCCGGTGAAACTGCGGCTTGGGCTTCGGGGCGCGGCACCCATTTTTCAGTTGCTCTGCGGCGGCGTGGCCCTCTCCTTGCTAGTGCTCACCGCTGAGATCATATGCGCACGATGCTACCCGCGTTAGGGGTATGTCGGTCATGCACAACAGCCGCTGCATGGTCACGGCGTTTTGCTGGGATTGCAATGGATACACGGCTTGGGCTGTGATAATGGAAGCAGACATGTAGGTTTTTCTGTGGCAAATGCGCTAACTAGAAAGCGATGGTGTCGTTTGATAAGTTATCTATGTGGTTATCGCCCTCAGTGGGCGCTTTCTGAAAATGTCTATCTACGAAAAGACGTGTCGCCTGTCATGTAAGCAAGGCCAATGAATGTTTCTGGCAGTATTGCTGTATTCGTGGTATAAACTACGAGCACACGCACCTACACACCGGAACGAATGAAGTTTATTTGCGACTGCGCAACTCACTCGAGGAATCGTAGCTCGAAGTACTTCTAAATGTTTTATTTACGAACTGTGCGAGGCATTCAGAATATTGGAGATAGCCGCTCGCAACACCACCGCCACACGTGCAGAAAATGTGCCAGTACCGGTGCCTGGGCCAGGCGTGCAGCCAATGTCGGGCATGATGCATGGTACAAAATTTGCCGAATCTCTTCAGCTACTTAACTAGATACAAAACAAACCACTCATCCGATGACCACAACATGACGCATACCTTGAACATTTGGGCGTTGTGAAAGCGATTCCAACACGAGAGACAATGCCGGTTATCAATTGCCGCTCTCATAATTTTTACAGCCGTCACCCGGACAAGGCGCCATAAATTTCGGCGGCGTGGCGGCCCGCCGGTCCAGCATAAAGCCACGAGTTTGCAGATGATCTTCTAACATTCAAATGCATCGCAAGAGCGTTCGGCGCGCAAAGGTCACCCCTTCATGAGATTCAAGTGCAATAGGGCCGGGTACCGGAATCCGCCGCAGGTGCGTCTCGTCACGCGCCACGGGGTTTGTTGATATGTATGTATGTATCTCTTGGTCTGGCGCGAAACACTTGCGGGATCGATTCAGAGGAAATCGCGCAAAAACTGCTGCACAGCATGAAACGCCGAGTAAACGCCACGATGTGTGTGCCTGTTCTGGCCTGACCTGGGGCGGTGGACCCAGTTCCCCTGGGGCACGCGAGATGTCCCGAGTCGTGGCCCCAGGTCAGGTCAGGGATGCGACGCCAGTCTCAAGGCAATGCTGTGGCGGTGGGAATGCGGGGCGTAACCTTTACCGTAACACTGATGTTTCCTTCAAACTATGCGTGCTGGTAAGCGGCCATCTTTTTTAGACCGCATGAGCCATGACGTGATCTTGGAGATTTTGGCCTCAAATCGGTGAGGGTAATTACAGGCCGTAGCTAAATTATCGCCTATCAGTCAGCATCATTGCTCAGTTCTGCTCTGCGCAGACCAAGTCACTGATTTAGGCGCTTTACGGATTCTTGTAGGAACATTAGCGTTGACGACAAATGCACATCATCACAAGGAAACAGTTCACACAGTTAACTCACTGCGCCCACTGCACTGGATGACACAGAACACCGCGCAAAATGAACGCATCTAACCTAGAAAAGCGGCACTGCGCAAGGATCACCTGTAGATCGAGCGCGCATGCGCGACCACCGCAGTCCCGATGATTTGATTTCGCCGCCGGAGTCGACACTGCACTCATGTTTTACTGACTAGGCACGTGCCAATGGTTTGAACAGTCGCTCCGCGCGCCTCCGAGCCCCGTAAGTGGCGCTCAGGTGCTCGCGCGGGGCAGCGGCACTGGAAAATCAGGCTTCAGCGCGCGACCGAAGCGACTGTAGCCGCGGCCCAGGCCCAGCTCGTGCGCGCCGCAGCCGCGGCCGTAGCCCAGCTCCTGTGGACTGGCGTAGATGACGTCCCCGGCCGGCGGCGGCGCGCTGACCGGACGGAGCTGGGCCGCCCAGCGGCTGCGCTTCAGCCGGTACAGGCCCAGCCCGCCCAGCACGAGGCCCAGCTGGGCCAGCGCCACCGTGATCGCCACAGCCACCACTGTCGAGCGCGGCGTACAGATGGCATCCTGTGGCGGCGGAAGGCGGGGCACGGCTGGAACAGAGGTACGGTAGCGTCAGACGACGGCGAACGGGCCTCTGGTGATGGCGGGAGCAGAAGTGGGGGAGTGGGGACACCGGGAGGCGGGGATCGGCTGGAACAGAGGTACGGTAGCGTCAGACGACGGCGAACGGGCCTCTGGTGATGGCGGGAGCAGAAGTGGGGGAGTGGGGACACCGGGGGGGGGGGATCGGCTGGAACAGAGGTACGGTAGCGTCAGACGACGGTGAACGGGCCTCTGGTGATGGCGAGAGCAGAAGTGGGGGAGTGGGGATACCGGGGGGGGGGGGGGGGGGGGGGGGGGGGGGGGGGGCCGGCACGGCTGGAACAGAGGTACGGCAGCGTCAGACGACGGTGAACGGACCCCTGGTGATGGCGAGAGCAGAAGTGGGGGAGTGGGGACACCGGGAGGCGGGGATCGGCTGGAACAGAGGTACGGCAGCGTCAGACGACGGTGAACGGGCCTCTGGTGATGGCGGGAGCAGAAGTGGGGGAGTGGGGACACCGGGAGGCGGGGCACGGCTGGAACAGAGGTACGGTAGCGTCAGACGACGGCGAACGGGCCTCTGGTGATGGCGGGAGCAGAAGTGGGGGAGTGGGGACACCGGGGGGCGGGGAACGGCTGGAACAGAGGTACGGTAGCGTCAGACGACGGTGAACGGGCCTCTGGTGATGGCGAGAGCAGAAGTGGGGGGAGTGGGGGATACCGGGGGGGGGGGGGGGGCGGCACGGCTGGAACAGAGGTACGGCAGCGTCAGACGACGGTGAACGGACCCCTGGTGATGGCGAGAGCAGAAGTGGGGGAGTGGGGACACCGGGAGGCGGGGATCGGCTGGAACAGAGGTACGGCAGCGTCAGACGACGGTGAACGGGCCTCTGGTGATGGCGGGAGCAGAAGTGGGGGAGTGGGGACACCGGGAGGCGGGGCACGGCTGGAACAGAGGTACGGCAGCGTCAGACGATGGTGAACGGACCTCTGGTGATGGCGGGAGCAGAAGTGGGGGAGTGGGGACACCGGGAGGCGGGGCACGGCTGGAACAGAGGTACGGCAGCGTCAGACGACGGTGAACGGGCCTCTGGTGATGGCGGGAGCAGAAGTGGGGGAGTGGGGATACCGGGGGGCGCGGCACGGCTGGAACAGGGCACGACAGGTGTAGATGCTCAGATGGGAGCAATGCTGGAAAGAGACTGGCTGTCAAAGCACGAATACAAACAAAGGGGTCATGCGCTGAGCTATGGAATGGGTGTGTCGGTGGCTGTGCGAAAGGAAAAAAATTGAACTAAAGTCTAGATATCGTGTTTTTTCTTCTCTTCGGCGTGAGGCGTGATGTGTCGTCCGAAGACCGCTTAGCTGTGCGGAACCGCGTGCTGATGAATAAAAATCACTAAAATATAAATCACCATGAATAAAGTCTTCATGCCCTTACGTGATGCAAAACACGATTCATTAAACTGATTGACGTCAGTATTGAGCATTGGCACCCTTGCATAAATTATATCTGCATCGATGAAAGACATCGCAGCAGGATAAAGGTGGATGCCGCCTCACCTTCTGTCTGATAGGCATGACGACTCTGCCAGTTGTGCCCGAACACGACGTCGTACTTCTGCGGCTCCACCGCCTCCTCTTCTTCCTCCATCATCAGCCGCACCTTCTCAGACGAGATATCCGGTCCCACCAGCAGCTGGAGGCACGCGTGACGCCGGTCACGGTCAGGTGACGCACCCGAGGTGCGATTAGGAGCGGGAAGTGGTGGCCGGACAGCCACTGACGGTGCGATCAGGAGCGGGAAGTAATGGCCGGACAGCCACTGATGGTGCGATCAGGAGGGACAGCCACCGACGGTGCGATCAGGAGCGGGAAGTAATGGCCGGACAGCCACTGATGGTGCGATCAGGAGGGACAGCCACCGACGGTGCGATCAGGAGCGGGAAGTGATGGACAGACAGCCACTGATGGTGCCATCAGGAGGGACAGCCAATGACGGTGCGATCAGGAGCGGGAAGTAAGGACCGGACAGCCACTGATGGTGCGATGAGGAGCGTGAAGTGATGACCGGACAGACACCGATGGTGCGATCAGGAGCGGGAAGTAATGGCCGGACAGCCACTGATGGTGCGATCAGGAGGGACAGCCACCGACGGTGCGATCAGGAGCGGGAAGTGATGACCAGACAGCCACTGATGGTGCCATCAGGAGGGACAGCCAATGACGGTGCGATCACTGATGGCTCGTTGAGGAACGGGACGTGTTGATCAAACAGACACTAATGGTGCGAGAGGAGCGGGAAGTGATGACCGGGCGGCCGCTGATGGCGCGTTGAGTAGCGGGACGTATTGATCAGACACTGACGGTGCACTGACGAACGGCAAGTGATGATCAAACAGACACTGATGGTGTGTTGAGGAGCGGGAAGTGATGACCGGGCAGCCACTGGTCCCGGCCATGGGCGTCTGGTGATGAGCGGCGTTAGCTGATGTGTTTATGGATTACTGACGTCCTGATTTCAAGGGTTTGTTTCGCGTTTGCTGCAGCAATCGCTCCCAGCCGCTCCCTGAAATCAGGCGTTGTATGTAACAGGACAGACAGCGGAGTCCCCACCGCCTACTCACGGAGGTGGTGAGCGGCAAAGCCACAGGCAGCAGACTACCAGGCGTGGCGATCATGGCAGGGTGCGGCGCGGCCTCGACCGCCTCCTCCGAGGAAGGCTGGGGAGGTCGCCCACTCCCGGAGAGGACAGCGGCAACCCGCGGTGCCGCCGGCGCCTCGTCCTCCTCCAGCGGGTCCTCCGTGGGCGACTCCGGCCCGTCCTCCGGCGTCGCGCTCCTCTCGGAGGAAGAGGCGGTTGCCATCTCAGGCAGCGGCGTCACGGGGATGGGTGTGGAGGACGAGCTGGGCTCGGGGCGATCTGAGGAGGACATTCACGCCTAGTGATGGTGTCCGGGCAAGCGATGCAATCACAAGAGGGAAGTTCTCGATTATTAAGCCGACCACAAGGTGGGCACTGTTCGTAGCCGTCCGGGTGACCGAGCTACATACGCGTGGTACACGGGTGCGACGCATGGAAATTGAAATGCGTTTCAGAGTCGATGCAGCGGCCCGCTTTCATCACGTCAACCATAGACCGCCGCAGCTCATCAGATAAACTCTCGCAGCTCATCAGATAGACCCTCGTAGCTCATCAGATAGACCGCCGCAGCTCATCAGATATACCCCCGCAGCTCATCAGATAGACCCTCGTAGCTCATCTGATGGACTCTGGCAGCTCATCAGATAGACCCTTGTAGCTCCTCAGATAGACCCTCGTAACTCATCAAATAGACCCTAGCAGCTCATCAATAGACCATCGCAGCTCATCAGATAGACCCTCGTAGCTCATCAGATAGACCCTCGTAACTCATCAAATAGACCCTCGCAGCTCATCAGATGAACCGCTGCAGCTCATCACATAAACCTTTGGTGAGATTTCTAATCGCACAATCTTTTCGTACATTCACCCGTATAGCGCTCGCGAATAAGGCCGGTCAGCCGCCTGAGGCAAACACCCACCTGCGGTCGTCTGCTTAGTGGAGGGGCTAGCGGCGCTGGTCGGAACGCTGGTCGGCACGGTGGTCGGCACGGTGGTCGGCACGGTGGTCGGAGCCCTCAGCGTGACGCGGTTGTTGAGGCTGATCGGCAGATCGATAGGTACTTGAGCAGCAGCAATCGTCAGATCCATGGGTACCTCAGCGGTGGCGGCCGAGCTGGCGGGTTTCTCCGCGACGTCCTCCGCTCCGGTCTCGTTCAGCGAGCGGCGGCGACGGCCGTACGAGTTGCCCGAGGGGCAGCGCGCCTGTAAACGCGCTGCTCTCAACACGGCGCCTCCACTTGCAGCGGGCTCCGAAATGAGGACACTTTAGTGGGGATTTCAAACCTGTTCTGGACCGTTTCCAAGCATTTATCCAAGCTGAGTGGCCGGAGAGTTCCCGGCTGCCTATTGCGATTGCGCGCTGCAAAATGATTTCCCCAATCAAATCCCCTATGTGACGGTTGGGGAATCTCAGTAAAGCCCCCAATTTCCAAAAGTGGTTGTCAATATGCAGTTGCTCGATCGACGAAATCTTGGAAAACCTCAACCATTCCCAGAGCCGGTTGAGGACAACTGAGATTTCTCAAGCTTTTCCCAAGCTTTCCCAACCTTTCCCCAAACAAATTGCTGTCTGACGAACTGTCCCCTACCGGCGGACACTCGTCCTGGCAGAACTGCACGGTGGCGAAGAAGTTGACCCGCGCCGTGCTGGGGAAGCGGAACGCCTTGAAGTTAGCCATCAGGTTCTTGGACTCCCTGTCGATCTCCAGGGCCGGGAAGATGCTCGCATCCCGAGGACATCTGAGGTCATCGATGCAGATAGCACGTTAGTTGTGCGTTTCATTACAGCAAGACCGCAAAAACCAATCTCAATCAACAAGAGCATTGCTTGATTTCCGGCTAATTTAGTTACGAGGTCGTCGAAATGGATAAATGCATCATTGTGCACTAAAATCTGAAAGGCACCAAAAAAGGAAAAAAGACACTAAAAGGCATTAGAGATAGACTTCTCAAAAAGCACACGTAATGCTGGTTGCCTTCCACTGAATAATTGTCCTGCGCCGAGATTAAAGCGGTCCATCGAATTCGAAGCGGCTCGGCCGAGCAATAGCACAAAACACCGCAACAGCGCACAAACATGCGCTGAACCCAAACCAGCTGAGAGCTAACTATAAGTGGCTCCGCCGAGCAATAACACAAACACCGCAACAGCGCACAAACATCTGCTAAACCCAAACCAGCTGAGAGCTAACCATAAGTGGCTCCGCCGGGCAATAACACAAACACCGCAACAGCGCACAAACATCTGCTGAACCCAAACCATCTGAGAGCTAATCAGACGTTGGGCGCTGCTCAGTGGCGGCTGCCCCTCACCCCTGGTCGTCGATGAGCGCGAGCAGCTCTCCGTTGTCGGTGCGCGCCTCGACGCCCTTGCCGAGGATACCGAAGGCGCTGCCCGGGTCGGCGACGATCATGAAGGTCAGCTCCTCACCCAGGCTGACCTCGCTCGTGTCGCGACCCTGGCGTCCGACGATTCGGAGACTAACACTAGGGGTCGGCGCAGTGTTCGTAACCACCGAAGTACCCACGGGCCGAAAGGGCGCGCTGAAACGGAACAAGGTGGGGATGAGAGGGTAAGCGGTGGTGACGGCGGGATGGTGATGCAAACCCAGAATAGACAGCGCCGGTGAAAAAAGTATTAGGATGACCCTCTTATAGATATTGATGTTCCCTGCTTGTCAATTCACCCCACAGCTCCTTGAATAGCCAATGTACTCTGTTTGCATAAGCTTGCACTTTCACACCGCGCCAGACACCAAATAATTACTGCAAAACTTCCACACTCCCGTCCGGCAGCCGTCGCGGTCTCGTGACTGTGGACCGAGCGTCACGACGTGACGCCCGGCGTCAGGCCGAGCGTCGTGACGTGACGCTTGGCGCCGGACACAGCGTCGTGACGTGACGCTCGGCGCCGGACCCAGCGTCGTGACATGACGCCCGGCGTCTGACCCAGCGTCGTGACGTGACGCCCGGCGTCTGACCCAGCGTCGTAACGTGACGCCCGGCGTCGGGCCCAGCGCCGTGACGTGACGCCCGGCGTCGGGCCGAGCGTCGAGACGTGACGCCCGGCGTCGGGCCGAGCGCCGAGACGTGATGCCGGGCGTCGGGCCGAGCGGGCCGTGACTCACTTGACGTCGACGCCGCCGCCTTCAGTGAAGCGGTTGCCGGTGGGCGCGAGAGTCACCGTCTGGTCGTTGGCGTCGAACGTGCACTCCACCCGCACGGTCTTGTCCGACTCCTGCATGATGGTCGGGTGCTGCTGGATCACCACGTGGTTCACGTACCGGCCGCGACCCTGCGGCGGCGTGGCACAGGCAAGAGGTCAGCGGCGAACGGGGGGAGTGTGCGCGTGCTGGCCCGTCGGCGGCGTTGGGGACACGACCGAGGTAACTGCAGCAATGAAGGAGAAATCAGGCAGAAGAGGCGGCCAAAAAGGGACGCCATTCTATGGTGTCAACTTAGCTAGTTATTAGGTGTCAAGGGCGCGTCAACTGCAATGGTAATTTGTCTGATGTTAAAAAGATGTCAAAAAGTTGCACATGGTGTCACAAAGACCACATTGGCTTATACTCTTCGTTGCTAGAACATACCATTTCATTTCCACGCTTGCATTATCTGAAAGAGTGCTTTATTTGATCAGGCACCAAATCTGACATGCACGGAATATGCGCTGAACAGGAGGAAAATGAAAGGAATTTCAAGTCCGCAGAGATGGCAGGCACGTTTTACGTTACAAGCGTTTCGTCTTGGCGAGCAATCCCGTTTCGAATCATTTCGAGTAGTATAACGCGGTCCTACAACAATGCGATTCTGGCATGGACGAGCTAATCTCAACACCCTTGGCAACACCAAGGTGAAAAAAGCACGCATGGGGGAGAGAACTGCAAAACACAGCCTTTTTTACTATCCCTTCGGCATCCGCACAAGTCTCATCAAAGGGCTCATCAAAGATGAGGCTCTCAGCAACAGCACACTAGCAAGCTACACCCCGCTGTCGCGTGCGGACGCCACCGACCTCCTCAACGGTGCCACAGCGGCTGCCCAACGGGATGGAGAGCAGCACAGTCTGTCGGCCGTTGCCCATGTCGAAGCAGGCCTGCGCGTTGCCCGTGGCGTACACTCGGCCTTCGAAACGGCTCCCGAAGCTGAAGGTGACTTGCATGTCGTTCTTGCTGCACTCCACCTGAACTGTGGTGCGAGAGAGGTGTCGGTGGTGAGGCTAGGGCGACAGCGAGCGCCGCTGTCGAAGACGGCCGGCGCTTGAGGATGTGTGGGCAGCTCGCTCATCATTGGTCCTAGATGACGTCGGGTTTGTCGGCGATTGGTGATACGCCATCAGAGAATGCGGGCAGCTATGGGGTGACCTATCGCGGATCAGATGCTGATACTACCACCATTGCTTACTGAGACACTGCAGAGGTAAAGGAGCATGTATCTATGGGCGGGTATAGAGGCCACGCGATGCAGAGAACTACACATTACACAACCGACACCGCTATTAATAGTCCGCTTTCGACCGACAGACAAACTGAGCAGGCACTGAAAGTCGTTACGCCAAGTCCACGACATGCCACAGAAGGCAGAGGCTCCGAGCATGCTGAGAAGTCGGGAGGGAGGTAGAGGGAGAGAGAGAGACGGAGTACATCATGCCGTCTAGCGACCGCCGACTGCCAGCCGTCCATCGCCTCCTCCCGACCAGTCAAGCGGCATAAGAGGCGCTACCTTTCTCCGACGAAAGGGTTTTCTCCGAAGAGGGACATCCAAGTCTCTACTGTGAAAGAGGTTAGAGCTGATACGTTGTCAACCAGATAGGAAATGTGGTGCCATCTCGCACAAAGATGTGAGAAATTTCTATCTGCGATAAACAGTATACATAATTGCCCGGCATGAAATGCTTCAGGACATTGTGTAAAGTTGACTTTCGTGCATCTTACAATGCTTACAATTCAGTTTTGTGGAAGTTGATCGATATTATTAGCACAGCAAAGAAACTGAACATCTGGGCTTAGTGCATTGCAAATGACGCTGTAGAATTAGAGCATATTTTAGTACGCCTCCTCTGGCCCACTGTGCGTGTGCCGCGTGCCTTGCTGTCCTGGTGGGACGTCCTCCGCGGTGCCACTGTACTCCGTCTCTCTCTGATCTGGGTGTAGTCCGGTTTTCGTCAGGCCCGGCTTGGGAGCCTCTGCCTGCTGGAGCTGGTCAGACTCGATAGTCTCTGCCTGCTCCGGTCTGTCGGTTCCGGAAGCCTCTTCTTGCTCCAGCCTGCCGGGTTCGGGAGCCTCTCCCAGCCCCAGCAAGCCGAGTTCGGGAGCCTCTCCCAGCCCCAGCAAGCCGGGTTCGGGAGCCTCTCCCAACCCCAGAAAGCCGGGTTGGGGAGCCTCTCCCGGCCCCAGCAAGCCGGGTTGGGGAGTCTCTCCCAGCCCCAGCAAGCCGGGTTGGGGAGTCTCCCTCAGACCCAGCAAGCCGGGTTCGGGAGCCTCTCCCAGCCCCAGCAAGCCGGGTTCGGGAGCCTCTCCCAACCCCAGAAAGCCGGGTTGGGGAGCCTCTCCCGGCCCCAGCAAGCTGGGTTGGGGAGTCTCTCCCAGCCCCAGCAAGCCGGGTTGGGGAGCCTCCCTCAGCCCCAGCAAGTCGGGTTCGGAAGTCTCTCCCAGCCCCAGCAAGCCGGGTTGGGGAGCCTCTCCCAGCCCCAGCAAGCCGGGTTGGGGAGTCTCTCCCAACCCCAGCAAGCCGGGTTCGGGAGCCTCTCCCAGCCCCAGCAAGCCGGGTTCGAGAGACTCTTCCTGCTCCAGCCTGCCGGGTTTGGAAGTCTCTCTCCGACGGCCGGAGGCAGTGCCGGTGTCTCGGTTGCGACCGGTCAGCAGGGCTTTACCGGTGCGGCAGACGCTCCGCTCGCTGAACACGCTCTCCACGTCGGCCACGAGCGCCCGCTCGCCCAGACTGCCCGTGTCGTCACTGCTGAGCGTGCACTCCCTCCGCCGGTCGTTGTAGTTGTAGCTGCGGCACCTGAGGTCGGGAAGAGCGTGAGGGGCTGGGCTCAGACCCGCGGCGGCAGAGGACACAGAGCAGAGAAGGTGAGGAGAGGCACATGGTGTAGGGAATCTCCGGCGGTAACCGAGAACACCCGTTTCGGTTGTGGGCCCATAGTGCTGACGTTAAAAAAATTTGGGCGAGCTAGGTGCAGACAGCTTAACCTGAGACCTTGGGAGGCATCGCGCATTTGAAAACACTGTTACAGCTGAGGTGAATATGGCTCTGACAACGATGTTCGGAGGCGAGTACGTGGCCTCCAATGGCAAATTTGGCCTCGTGAAACGCAGACCTCTTTCGTTCTCCGTCCACTACTCTCACCTAACACCTCAATGAACAGCTCACATCACAGTTCGCACCTTCAACTTACCTTACCACCGTGGCCTTGGGACAATTGGCCCTCCAGTGCGTACCTCGTGCCACGTGGCCCCCTAACGCGCTGCGTACATGGTGATGGTCGCGCGACCAACACGCTACGCTGCGGTCTTTCGGACTGCCGTCTGCTTACTTGAAGTCGAGCTCCACGTCACAGCTGCGCATACACTCGGCTTTGTTGGCGACCCGCGCGATCATGCGGTCCACGAAGGGCAGGAACCGGCTCTCAACATCCCGGTACTCGCAGTTGGGCGGGTCTGGAACGGAGAGCCTCCACTGTACAGGACCGCCATCCGCCGCCAGACGGCGAGGCGCGTCGCGCTCACCGGGAGGTCATCGGAGGGAACCCACGGCTGTGCCCTACAGTCAGGCGGGCGGCGCAGCAGCCACCTACGGACTCGGCTACCCAAGCCCGGTGACCTCGGTTATTCAATGCCAGCACTGGTCAGCAGTGGTCGCCATCGCAGCGATGAAGGAGCGCCCGGGCACGACCGCCGACGATCAGCACCGCCCGGGCACGACCGCCGACGATCAGCACCGCCTGGGCACGACCGCACACGATCAGCACCGCCTGGAGCGTGAATGGAGCGCGCGGCAGCTTACCGGGTGCACACTGGTTCTCCAGGTATTCGACGTCGGCGTCGTACACAAACTCGGAGGGCTGGGTGCGGCGGGTCTGGGTTGACAGGGCGCACGTTTGCTCGCGGAAATTGTACTCAGCCGATCTGAAACGCGACAGGTCAGCAGGCGCTCGGGCGGCCCGCTCAGGCTTCAACTTCTGTCACCGCTCTTTCACCGCGCGTGCGAAAACTGAGTGCGTTCGGCAATAGAAATCGCTACCTATCTTAATGCTTGGACCATGCGCTAGGGTCACCTAGTGGCTCTTAGAGGCATGGACGGCATGCCTGGGCTGAACGGGGGGAGGGGGGCATAGGGCGCTCGCAAAGGCGCTCAATGCCTTGCCTTCCTACATCCAGACTTAGCTAACCAGACAACACCCCATTACGGACACTGTTGAAGGCTTGCTTACACAAAGGTGTGACGCCAGCAAAGTGTCATCAGGCAGTTCCATACATCGAGAAGTTCCGATGACATCAGCTCCCGTGTATGTTGAAATACTGACCGGCACGGCATGCGAATGTTCTGCAGGCAGAGCGTCTCGCACATCTCCTTGTTCCTGACGCGAGGGATCACCAGATCGTCGTGACCTTCGATCACGTAGTTCGGCACGCGCTCGAAGGTCCAGCCCTTGCCGCAGGTGCGCTCTGTGGGAACGCCGACCTTGAGTGCGGATGACCGACACATGCTAAGTGCTTCCAGCGTCTCCAGCTTAAGACCAAGGCATATCGTCCTGTCTTGATGCAGGCTTGCACGAAGCCTGCCAAGCTCCAGCACAGTTCCCAGCGTGGGCACGTCGCCACCCCCGGGTGGAACTCATCTGAAACAAATATTTACAAAGCCGGCGTCCTACGAGCGACTGTTTGTAAAACCCACTGTCAAGACAACCCCCCCCCCTCCCCCCCCCCCTCCCCCCCCTCCCCCCTCCCCCCCACACACACTTGGCTCACCTTCGATGCAGACTTTCTCGAAGTAGGACATGCCATCGGCGACGCTGAGCGTGCCGCCATCTTGGCCGGCCGAGGTCTCCAGGCCGTAGCAGCGCTCGCCCTGCTCGCCGTACTCCAGACTGATGCCCAGGCAGCGACGATTCCGCTCGCACTGAGGGGAGCGCCGGCCGTCGCCGTCAGCACGCTGCGCACCTCCCAAGACCGCCAGAGTATCGACAAACTGCGGCCAGTCGGCCGATCGACCCGGGGATCACCCGCGGGCATCCAATGTCCAGCTCTGCGGACAGTGCTGCAGACTGCAGTGCAGCAGCTGACGAAGCTGCCTTCCCTTACTCAGGGTCTCATGACACTAAAGGCGCATGGCACTACGTGTTTTCCGTCGGACTGTAGCTCGTGCAAGTCTACGGGAAGCAGCATGATAATCTCGGTTATCTTACGGAACGCGGGATTGAAGCAACCATTGCTTTAGAAAACAGGATGCTCTAATTGGTGACGTATGCAACTCATTACCGCACTCACTGCACACTCCACATAAGCGGCCTGGCAAGCCCAACGCTTCAGTCGGTCAACACCCTGGGTTACCGTCCTCCCGCGCCCAGCGCTTCAGTCGGTCAACACCCTGGGTCACCGTCGTCCCGTGCAGTGCTCCTCACCTGTAGCAGGCAGGGCACGGTGACGCCGCGGCCGCGGCCGCGTGCCTCGATCTCGAAGCGGCGAGCCGGCCGGTACTCGACGTTGAGCACCTTCTCGTAGGTGGGAGTGACGCGGCAGCGCTGGATGTCGGGCGACCGGCGGCCGCCGGTGTCCACCTCGTTGCCGCCTGTTGTGGTTGAGTCGTCGTCTTACATAAGGGTGACGGCCCGAGGGAATGTTAGTCGGCAGTGGCGCGGCTCTGGCGGTCTAGGCGGTCAAGCCAGGTCCCACGGCACAAGCGGGTAGAGTGAGGCTAAGGATTTGCTCGTGCAGATGGCTGGTTCGCCCGTTTTCTCCAGACGTGCCCGACACGGCAGAACCACGACCGGAATGTCGGCGTAACCACGACTCTCACAGGTGAGCCTCTCCTGCCATCCGCCACCTCTCGCGCCCAGCCCCGCTGAGGCAGTCGAATGTCACTGCCAAGCCAATGCACACACAACGCACCCGCCACCTGGCGGACACTCACAGCATCACAAGCAGGGTTCGATATCGCAAATACAACCGTATGGGGAACTGGCATGAGTGTGGCTTAATCGTATGTATATTCTTGATGATGTGAAAGCCCTTAGTGTATGGACTTGCCAGCTGTCTACTGCCAATTCTCGGGCATTAGCCTCCCGTTTGCAGCTGTAAGTGAAGTGCAGCGGATAATATTGCCAAGTGCTCCGAGTGCCTTACACAATAACTTGTACATTTCGGTGTATCCACCTCACTGATATGGCCGTGTGGACAACATCATGTCCAATCGGATCATGGGTGCTGCCCCAGGCAATCAGGCTCATGCGTGAGTTTTAGATTTCCCTGAACTATACTGCCGCAAACGTCAAGAGTCGATGGGGCCACTGACCTGCAAACTTACTGGTGTCTTGGAAACCAGTAGCGCAAGAGGACCTTTAGACTAACAAAGACAATGCTCATAAGCAAACGCTATCATTATTGACAGCTGTGTGCTTAGCTTCCCTGTGACCTGCCTTCATACCTGGATCGGGGCGGCCACCCGAGCCCGGCCTCCCGCCACTGTCGGGCCTTCCGCCGCTGCCCGGCCTTCCCCCGCTGCCGGGCCTTCCCCCGCTGCCGGGTCTTCCCCCGCCGCCAGGACGTCCCCCGCTGTCGGGTCTTCCTCCAGTGCCGGGTCTTCCTCCGCTGTCGGGCCGTCCCCCGCTGTCGGGTCTTCCCCCAGTGCCGGGTCTTCCCCCGCTGTCGGGCCGTCCTCCGCCGTCCGGCCTTCCGGACGCCCGGTCTTGGCAGATGCGCTCGGCGTACAGGGCGCCATCCAGGAACTGCACCCCGCTGCGATCCAGGTCGTTGGCACGCACCCCAGACAGCAAGCATGAGGCTTGCCGGTCCCGGCCCTGCAGATAACGCCGCGCGTGAGGCCGGTCACAGGTCGTCGCGAATGACCTCCGCTCGGGTAGTGGCGTGCCGTTTGGACGACAGTGGCATGTTAACTACAATGCACATCACTTACAGCCAATGTGGAAGTGTTCAGAGGTATGGTGCTTGTTGGACAGTGAGCAGTGCATCGCAGTTAGGAGCTTGTACGGAATATAAATCTACAGTCATTTTCGCTAGGCCTCGCCGGATGTAACCAGGCAGTCTTAATATGAGCTAATAAATCAGAGATACCAAGCTGGTAAGACGGATCCCTGGTCCTGGCAGAGCCATGAAAGAATAAGGAGCGTCCCAGCGCACGTGCCATCACTGACCGTGGCGAGGAAGGAGTAGGAGGCGCAGTTGAAGTCGCGCTCGCGGTCGCAGGCCTCGCGGCATCGCGAGTCACTGAACTCGGACACCGCCTTGTGCGTGTACACCAGGAACACGTCGCGGTTCTCGTTCCGGTACGAGCACTCTCGGAACTCTGCAAGCGATGGCGAGAGGCGTCAGGTTGATGCGGTCCAAGCCGCGTGAAGGAGACACCGGTGCTGCCGGCGGCCGTCCTACCGCCCACATCGAAAGGGAGCTGTTCGTCTGACTGGAACTCGCATCGCTCGTCTGGAGCAATACACCCCTGCGCCCCACACACGGCGTTACACAGACATGCGCGTTGTTCTGTGCCCTGTTTGGCATCGCAGCTCTGGTGGTGAGCACATGGCACGCCCGTGCCGTGTTGCTCACCCCTGGCGCACTGGTTCTCGAAGTAGTCCCTGCCGTTGGTGCGCCTCAGCGCTCGGGGGAGCGCTCTGTCTGTTCTCGCGACTCAGCAGGCACAGCCGTTCTCTGTAGTCGTACGTGACGGATCTGGCAGGCAGGGCAGCGCGTCAGTACACAGCACCACATCACGCACAGCTTGTACCTCGAGGTTTACATGTGCGTCGAGGCGCACCACCTGTGTTTCAGAATTACGTTACGCGTATGTCAAAACAATGCGTGACAATGTTGGGAGCACAGTAGGACACGTTGGTGCGTGTCGGCAAAAAGCAACTGCACTGACCTGCAGTCAAATCTGGTCTCCTGCAGACACTCGTCCTGGCACTCGAGCTTGGTGACGTCACGGACTAGCCTGTCCTCCCGCACGGACAGCTCGGCGTTCACCAGTCGCTCAAATGTGTACAGTTTGCCGCACCCTCGACCTGTCGGCAAATTTGGAGACCGCTGCTGACAGCTGCTCTGACGAGCATGGCGGTTTGGACAGATTACCGTTGGTTAGTTGCAGAGTGGATGTCAGTATCGCGAACGCTTCTCTGCAAGGGGTGAAGGTCGTGATTAATGCACCGTTAGCGTCCGCCCCTGCAGCCCATTCCCAATCGGTTAGAGCACCTGCCTCCTGACCTGTACGTGGCGGAGTGTGTGGGTTCGAGTTGCCTCGGTGCTGGCTATTTGCCACAGGCTTCAATGGCCTGTGGCTTTGACCCTTCGGGCGATTCAAATGTTTTGACTATTTTGCTTTAGTGTAGAATTTGGTTGCTCTGATGTCAGTGGCATGGAGCCACATCGAATTCTTCTCGTCCGGATAATCTACACCCACTCCAGCTCCGTGGATAACGACAATTAAGGGCGCTGGACTCACACCAAAAAGTTCTGCATCGCGGTATTCTGGAAAATGCTCTGAAAAACATCAACTGACGTTGATGCCCAAACAGTGAACTCAGCCAGCAACCACAGCCGTGATCAAACACGCATAACCTTGCACTTTAACCAAGTGCATGGTCGAAAAACGCATCCACACCAGCAGGCGGCACTCGCCCCGAACGCGCCGCTGGGCGGTCGCCGTGCTCACTTCTGGGGCAGATCTTCTGCATGAAGCTGACGCCGGGCGTGTCGGTGAGGTCGCGGGGGTCAACCTCGATGTTCTCGCGCAGCTCGAGGGCCGAACAGCGGGCTTCGCGCGCCCGCCGGTCCCGCCCGCGGTGCTCCAGGTTGAAGGCCGAGCAGCGCCGAGACCGGGTGCACCTGAGGTCACCACGAGGGGTGTTACGGCCGGGTGCACCTGAGGTCACCGCGAGGGGGTGTCACGGCCGGGTGCATCTGAGGTGACCGCGAGAGGGCATTATGGCCGGGTGCACCCGAAGCCATTGCGAGGGGGCGTTACGGCCGGGTGCACCTGAGGTCACCGCGAGGGGGTTTCATGGCCGGGTGCACCCGAGGCCATCGCGAGGGGGCGTTACGGCCGGGTGCACCTGAGGTCACCGTGAGGGGGTGCCCGGCCGGGTGCACTGAAGGTCGAGGGGAAGGGGTGAGATGCAGCTCTGAGCATGGCGCGTGAAGGCCAAGATAACAGGGATGTATTGGGATGAAAATAGGGCTTTAGGCTGGCAGAAGCAGACGACAACGCGCTGAATGTTCTTTAGCAGGGGAAATAAAGCACGCGGCATTAAGTTGGTGGCCTAGGAGCCCCTGGCATGTAATGTGGCACTGAAGTGTGTTACAAAGCGCTGTCCCCTCTCCCCAAAAAATTAAACAGATGAAATACACTACTTTGGATTTAGTACGTAATAACAGCGGCTTATGCTTGGCGAAGTGGCGACTTAGAAAGCAGATGCACCCGTCGAAGCCATAACATGAAACGCGTGGATAGTACCTGAATTGCCGTTAGCGCCAAGTCATGTTGTACTCACTCCCTGGTGCATTCGGCCATGATGCCGGGGTTGTCGAAGTCCGAGACGAGCTCTGAGCCCCGGATTTGTCGCATCTCCACGCCCGTAATGAGCTCGTACTGGTCACAGTCGATCCCGCCTGTCCCACGGAGGCACCAGAGTCATTCACTGCGAAGAACTATGATGGCGTTTCGGCCACAGCACCACACCATAGTGTGTGTTGACAAGGTTTTCATGCAATTGGCTGACTGGAGCGGTCAGAACACGATATACATAACAGGAAAGGGAATCAGCTGATCATATGCATTCTACGGCTAATCATGAGTATCATTATTTAAGTTGACACCGGTTTGACGGTGCCTGATCTGTGTGCATGAAACCTTCGTGTCACATCTATGCTGTTTGAAAACACACTTGCATCACAAAACGGAATCGGAAAAAGATGGATGAGCATCGAAAAGAGGCGAGTTGCATAGCTGCATACACGAGTAGCGGTAATATCCAGCGATGTGCAACAAAGCCTGCCCAGATATGTCAGCCAGATGTGATCTAAACAGACCGGCTCGCAACGGTCAAGTAAGGAGTGTTGGAGGAGGGGCGCAAGGCGCCTGCCGATGCTGATCCGATGTTAAAGACACCAAGGGAAATAAGACAGAAATGATCGCGCAGTGGCGGGGGAGATTTGCAATTAGACTAAGCGCTGTGGAAGAGGAAGGACGGATGCCTGAAAAAAACATCAGTCATATGGTAGTAAAAGGTATGGAGTAACCATAAAAATATGGAGTAATCGAGTAAGACTTTAGCTCTATAAAAATATGGAGATTAAGTACAGGACATAAGAAATAGGTTGAAAGGGTAATACCACCACCCAAAAATGGTTATAGGATGCTACAAAGTAACGATTATTGAGCTGTAGCCGGCCGTTCACCACAACTAGTACAAATACGTCAAGAGCAATTCTCAAGCAGATCCTTTCAGCCAAAGCATAGCCAACGGCCTTCAGCAAGATGCATCGGCCTGAAGAAAGCACTGATGGCTTACTCTGTGGCTGTTTCCGCCCGTCCATCGGCTTACTCCGATTCTGGTCGCGACTAAGAGCGGGCTTAATCCACTCGGCGCTGGTGTCGTTGCCGGTCGGAGAAAGCTCGGGGAACGGCTGCACTCCCGCCACCTGGCGAGTCCGAGCGAACGTCTCGGCAGCCGGGGGCGGGCCCGGCTGGGGCGGAGCCGACGGGGCGACTGGCCAGCGCCAGCCCGTAACTGGCGGAGGCACCGGCGGGCCGCGGCGGACGGGAGGGAACAAAAGCGACGGGGTGGGAGCGCGGCGGCTGGGCCCGGCGCTGTTTAACACATACAGGGTCCGGCGCCGGCGAAACGGGGTCCGTCCGCCTGCAGGGAGCGCCATGTTCGCACCTCCCGGCCGCCCGCTGTCTGGTCGTCCGCCGTCCGGCCGCCCACCATCTGGTCGCCCACCGCCGGGTCTACCGCCGTCAGGTCTGCCGCCATCAGGTCTGCCGCCATCAGGCCTGCCGCCATCAGGTCTGCCGCCATCAGGCCTGCCGCCATCAGGCCTGCCGCCATCAGGCCTGCCGCCATCAGGTCTGCCGCCGCCGCCAGGACGACGACCCACGCAGTCCCGCTGGTAGAAATCCGTCCCGGCGCGTGACAGATAGGCCTTCTCACCGGCCGAGACTGAAACAGAATCATCCCGCTGTTGTTACCGACAGAGCAAGTATCGGCGACTTGACCGGCACCGAACCGACCATGAATAGGATAGTGAGCTTTAATAAATCTAATAGAGTGGCTTTTAATGACTAATCAACGATCTCGAGGTCTGAGGGTAGTGCTATTTACACGAAGAGCCTTAGCACGCCTGTATCTCCCGCCCAGTAGACGCCGTTCACTTCTCAGCTCCGTCGCATTCGTCCAGCAGACGCCACCCGAACTCAAATTCATGCTCCCAGCTCCGTCGCATTCGTCCAGCAGACGCAACCCGAACTCAAGTTCATGCTCCCAGCTCCGGAAATTTGTAGCACTCACTCTCATCGTCTCCGCTCAGCAGACACTGTCCGGCCGTGGTGTACAGAGCGAACGAGCGGCACACGAACTGGCGGTTGTTCGTGCAGAGCCGCTCGCAGTCCGTGATGCGGTCCACGCGCGGGATCGTCAGGTCGATGTAGCGCGGGTACTTGTCCGTGGTCGGCACGTAGTCGCAGCGCGTGTCCGCTGCGGGTGCGACGCTCGGGTTAGCGGGCGTGGCGTCTCGCGCTAGACTTGTAGTGAAGTTCTGCATGAGTGGTGGACAGCAATAGTAACAGACAGCAGACGTCCGTGTTTCGTGAAGGAAACATAGCTAGCTGTCCAAGACGATAAATACCATACTGCACCATCTATCATGATCATCCCATCTCCACCCCACACCCCCCACACCCTCTCCCTCTCTCTCCCTCTCTCCTTCTTTCTTTCTTTCGCGCTCCCTCACCAAGTCGATTTTGTTTTACTTCGCTCTTAAACCTTCGACCCTCTCCCCAAGTGTGCCCCCTGCACGAGCTTCATTGCACCTTCGCCAGTCCCCAGGCCTCAGTCTCACGCCTAAGCCCCACGCGCCGCGTCCCGGTCCTCACCGCCCAGACACTGGTTCTCTAGGTACTCGACGCCTCGGCCGGCTTCCACGTAGTCGTCCGGGAACTGGCGCCGGCTGGCCCTGCTCAGGCGGCACTCCAGCGTCTCTGCGTCGAAGGTGGCAGACCTGGCCGAGTCGTGGCGGTGCGTCACGCCTGGTGCCGCGACACAGCGCGCTCCAGCGGGAGCGACGGGGAGGGTGTGACGCAGCGAGCACATAGGTGCGGACGTCTCTAACTAGGGTACAGAACACGGGCCGGAGGGAGCGGTGTTGCGAAACCGCCGCTGCCCAACGGCCACTGAGCAGGCTGTGGGGTTTAATGGCGTAACAAATACTAGCGTGAAAATATTCAGACTCAATTACAGCCTCAGCGACCACCTGTTCACAAAACTGAGGTTGGCTGATGGAAAGGCTTTATTCAGACACAACACATACCTGTTAGTGCCCAAGCGGCTTATGTTGTGCATGTCGCAGCTATACACACGTGATCTCTGCGTTGTGGATGCGTGGCTGGCCCTGCCGCGAACGGTGGCCGGCGGGCGTGCCTACCTGCAGTTGTCAGCCAAGCAGGCGTTCTGGCAGTCCTTGCGGTTAGGTACCGCCCTCAGCACACGGTCGTCGTGGTCTCTCAGCTGCATGCCTGGCACACGCTCGAATGCCCAGGTTCGGCCGCGGCAGCTGGTGGCGGCGGGTCCTGAGGGTAGCCTCCTCCCGTTACGACGCTGGTGGCGGCGGGCCCTGAGGGTAGCCTCCTCCCGTTACGACAGCTGGTGGCGGCGGGTCCTGCGGGTAGCCTCCTCCCGTTACGACAGCTGGTGGCGGCGGGTCCTGAGGGTAGCCTCCTCCGTTACGACAGCTGGTGGCGGCGGGCCCTGCGGGTAGCCTCCTCCCGTTACGACAGCTGGTGGCGACGGACCCTGCGAGCAGCCTTCGCACGCTACGAATCCTGCGGGCAGCCTCCTCCCTTTACGGATCCTGCGGGGAGCCTTCTCCAGTTACAGATCCTGCGGGGAGCTTCCTCCAGTTACAGATCCTGCGGGGAGCTTCCTCCCGTCGCGGGCACTGCCCTTCTCCCGTTACGGACGGCGCCTGGGGATGCTGTGGGCACCGGTTTCGCAGTTGTTCGCGTTGGTTGCAGAATGGGAACCGAAAAAGGGTCTTCGAGAGAGCGACTTAACAGTCTCAGAAAAGCAGCCAAAACTGAGAGTGTCCAGCTAGGTCGCAGCTGTGACCTCACGGCTCCGCGGTCAGATGTGGCGATGTCGACGAGACTGTGCTGTATGACGTACGGTCCTTCGGAAGAGGCGCCACCACAAGTAAAGCACCAGGTACCGATCGCGGCCTGTTTAGGGCACATAAGGGCAAGTGGTGCAGGCATGTTCGGAATGGCGGAGTCTGCAGACAACTTTGGGTGTCGTTCACGCGTATGTTAACACGAGAGGGTGTTTCAGAAGAAGCAGGTTGAATTAATGCCACCTGCCCGTATTTCGTCCGCCATGCTGGAGCGCCAGCGATGTTTTATTTAGTAGGTTATGTGTGAACATTTCTTTTGGGCGTTAAACCTTCAGTCGGCAAATCAGGCCATTCAAATGACCTAGTTTTCAGACATAGGCGTTTCCAGCCTCCAGATAAAAGCAAGCATCTCATTTCCGGACGACAACGCATAACGTAAGATGTCAATAAGATGTCAATAAAAAGCTTGAGTATTTTCAGTGTGTAACATTCTACGTTACGTCGCTGCCCCCATGGTATCGGAAAGAAGACCTGAACACGCCTCTGATTTCTCTGAGCTGGTTACGCAACGCACCCATCGTTATAAATCAATGAATTGATGGGCACCATTTTGGCTGCCCAACTACCATGATCGTGTTGCGGCTCGAAATGCAGTTAGGTAACGGGGGGCGAGGTCGTGTCGAAGCGTATTTGGTTAGTGCCTGAAAGTAGGTCACCGACCGTGAACCGGACTGGTGTAAGTGGTGGGGGCGGGGGGGGTTGATTGATCATGCATATTGCCAGTCATCGAAAGAACTATGTTTTATGAGCGAGTTGTTTGACTGTTTTGAGTGATTGGGTAGAGCTTATTTGCATTTGTTTTACTCGAATATTGCACTGGTACCTACGGGTTAAGGGGGGCTGCGACGCTAACGAAAGTTGTTGATCTAACAAAAAAAAAATACTGCAAGCGAAATTTGCAGATTACCATCTCTTTGCGTGAGCCAGACTGTTCTGCGAGTCATCAGTTAAGGTCAACCCCATTCCCCTGCACGAATTGTCTAATTTTGAAGCGATGATGAGGCTGCAATGCATTGTTGAGGACTCAGCCGACCGCTGATCACGAAAAACGGCCTCCCTCGTGCCTCGCGTGCGACAGCAGGCATTGCGTTCACGCCTGAGCCGTGCGCGTGCTCAAACGCTATCGGCCTCCTCCATGCATGAGAAACCGATCCGTGGCCATTCATTTTTGACCGTGATGCACGGCCTCGCCGAGCCCACGCTTCTCATCTGGGTCAGGTCACGAGATCAAGGGTGCAGAGGCGCATACGCAGCCGGCCGGTCAGCCACAGACACGAGCCTGAGCAATGGCCAGAACCGTGACCTCTGCACGGGCTGTCGTAGATATCAAAGCTCTATTATGTTCTGTGTGGTGCGATTTAACTCGCGCCTACTTTGAGTCGGGTTCTGAATATGCACAATAGTTACATATTCAGACAATACGCTGTAATGATATCATCGCCGACTGTTAATGGTCGCGCTGTAAATGACAAGTAAGGCGACAGGCAGACCCAATCTCATGGCAGCGTTCCGGAATCCCACAGCTGTAACAATCATGTCGCACTAAACTTGTTTCATGCCTATGTCCCCTTGAGTTCCAAATAACCAAAGGGCAATGGCGGATTTTGCCCATGGCAAGACTTTAAAATTTCATATCACATGAAATGCTCGGCACCACAGCCACATTATACATTACTTAGATCACAAGTCCTGATCATGAAACAACGCCACTGTTGCGTCCTTTTGTCATGGAGCCGAAAGCCCCGGAAGCCCTCATCTTCTGCCCCGGTCCCGGTCCTGCCATCCTGGGCGGGCGGGCCGAGACGGAGGCTCCTCCTCCAGCCCGGGGCAATGACCGTCAGCGCCCGTCAGCCAGCCAATCCGCGCCTTTCAACCAGCCAATCCCGCACGTGCATAGAGGCGGGAATCTACCCGCCTCCAGCAGACACTGCCGGCTAGCACCGGCGGCTCGCCGCCCGGGACAGGTATGTCGCCACTTCCGGTCTGCCGCCGGCTCGCCTCTGCGCCCCGGGCCGATTTACATGGTTAATGACTGTGCGGCGCGCCACCTCGGCAATTATCGCCGGCTAACAGCCGGGCGTGCCCCGCCGTTCCCCGCCAGGGGGGAGCGGGCGGCGTCCGCGCCCGCCGAGCCGTTCCAGAGCTGCATAATGGATGATATCGGATGGCGGATAATCAAATCAGGCGGGTGCGATTGAGTGTGCCATGTCTGGTGTGGGTAACGGGATCGTTACGCTCTAGGCGACGGCACGGATTTTCGGACGCGTGACGGGTCTGTGCGTGTTAACGGCGGTATTTCTCAGGGGAACGTGTTCGCTCAGTCATCACGCGAGGTATGAGGATGGGAAATGGACAACAATAGACAGTTGCAGCGATGAATCAGGACTGAGCAGCATTTATCAGAATCAGAGCCAGGCTCAAACCCAAGAAACCAGTGAATATCTCAGAGGAGCCCAAAAACTACAAATAACCCAAGCATACATCGGCCAATTAAGCTCAATTTGCATTAAAAACCGATCAGTCTTGCCACCATTATCAGACATAACGGCCCTGGCATAGGCAATTCTATTCGGTGAAATCCAAACAATACCGTAAAACCAGCCGGTGCGGTCAAACAACGTAGTTCAGCTGAGCTGCTGCACTATTGTTCAGACCTCGCACGAAACAAAGCACGGCGGCGGCATCAGCTGCCGGTTGCGTCAGCTGCCGCCACAGCCCGCGACCCCGTGTCGGACCGAACCGTGGGTCTCGGCGTTCCTCGATCTTCCGGCCCGGCGCGGGCGGACAAAGCGCACTGCAGGGAGGGGCCGCCGTCCGCCACTGCCACCGCGCCGCCGACCGATTGGTTCCCAGCGTGGCCGGCCGTCCGATCTGGTCGGTATCGTCTGACCGATCAACCGATGTCCGGACCGGCGGCCGTTGACCGCCGCCGTTCGCGCCGGCCACACCCCTGTCAGCGGCCGCGCCGCTCAGCTGCGCGTGCTGTTCGGACGGGTTTACGAGCGTCTGTGCAAACACGCACGTGTTCACTGGCAATGTAATGAGGGGGGGGGGGGGGCTGAGATTGTGATCTGTACGCTTTCGGTTGGAATGGTAAACCAGGCTCCTTTTGTTACCTGGTCCAAATTGTTTAAAGGGCGGGCGTGGTCCACACGGTTTTTGCGAACCACCTAATAGTTACACGATGCGAATTTGCGACGTATGCGTGAAATATGGGTATTTATGTTCCCGACACTATCGAAAAAGGGACGACACATGCGGCAGGCAACCCCTTCAAAAAAACGGGGGTGCCTCGGCAGCCTCCCATAAGCTGAAGCATTGCACGTTGCGAGCGCCACAGCGCAGACATCCTACGCCGACTGACCCATGAGGCAGATTTTCTCGAAGTAGTTGAAGCCCTCCCTGGCCTGCAGGTCCTGCACCCGGCCTTGCGTGTTGCGGTCCAGCCGGTAGCAGCGCTGGCTGAAGTAGTCGATCACCAGCGCCGGACATTCGGTGCCCGTCTGCAACGACCCACCTCAGGTCATCCAGCAGGAGCGGGCAGGGTCTGGGCACGACCTGACGTCGGTCAGTGCACGTCGCTGGCCCACGTGTCAGCTTCAGATGCACGTGCTGCAACTGGGCCGAACCGTGGTTAAAGCAGGAGTCGCTTCCTTTGAAGACAAAGTGCGATTTCGTGCCACGCACCCAGGTGGCCGGTTCAATGCCCGTCGCTCAGGTGGGGGTGGGGAAGCAGCAATTGACCCCCGGAAATCACAATAACTAATACAGCTAGACACCAGTTCATAGGGTGTGTTGCCCTGCACGTGAACTTACCTATGTCGCAACGTGAGGTTCCTAGTTCGTGACCTTCGGATAATATAAGATCCGTCGAGGTCAGCCCCAGACCTTCCCATGCAACCACCGTGACCTCAGATACTTTTTCTGAGCAAAAAATAACTGGTGTTCATCTAAGGTCCTATCTTGCCTGACCTTTAGAAGGTCATGGTGACCAAAATCATATAAGACTGCTTCGATTTTTGGATGTGAATAAGCATCAGGGATTACGCTAGGTGGTACGTTGCTAAAAACAACGTATTGATCTGGAGCATAAAAGGTCAGTGACCCACTCCGAACTTAAAGTAGTCCACGGGAAATGTATGATGCGGTGCCTTTTAGGAAAAAATTCAAAATGAGCACTAGATACTATCCCGTACAGCAGCCTTTCGTGTAAGAGTGGATTGGTTTTGACCTTGGCCTGACCTTTGTACCCGACCCTAGGTCAGTGGAATTTCAGCGTTCTTCTTAAGTTAGCGAATTAACGATGGTTCTAGCAAATAATTCGAGCACTAACGGCAAGCTTATACTCGGGCGTCGACCAGACACAGCAAAATGAGAAAATAGGGCTGGGGTCATCACATGCTGTCGGCCGTACCCACCTCATCACGTTGGTCACTGCACGGGGTGATGATGCCCTGGTCAGCCTACCCACCTCATCACACTGGTTACTGCACGGGGTGGTGATGCCTGGTCAGCCGTACCCACCTCATCACACTGGTCACTGCACGGGGTGGTGATGCCCTGGTCGGCTGAGGGCGGCAGCGGGAACGGCTCCTGGTTGGCGCCCCGCAGAATATGACCGGTGACCTTCTCATACGTCAGCACACCGTCGTCGCATGACTCTGTGGGAGACAGGTCACGTTACGCATCACTAGCACTGGACTGGCTGTAAAACGTGTGCCTCTGACATGGGACACGTTTAACAATGTCCTCAGTTTTTGTCGCCGGTGATGTCTGACGCCGCCCACATTATTTCTACCGAAAGGCAATGCATCATTCAGATGGATCACGATATGATCTCGAATCAATGGCGCTGAGCGAACTCATCGCATATCGAAGCTCCCAGAAGACAGGTCAGCATATACCGTTGAATGCAGAGGAGGTCAATGATGAAGTGAGGAACCATACATTCCCGAAGGCACACGGTATCTGCCGACCGCACCAGCTTATGTCCACGCGACCCACGCATTCGAGCTCCATGCCCACGTGAGCTCTACCCCCACCCCCACCCATTCCCACTGACTGTCCACCCCTCTTCGCCGCCCGGTCCGACCCACCAAGCGTGCAGACGCGCTGGCTGGTGACGGCGCCCTCCATGGCCGGCAGCTCGACTCGGCCCAGGCTGACGAAGTCGTCCCCGCTCAGGTAGCAGCGGTTCTTGACCCGGTCAAACGTGTACATGCGACAGACGAAGCGACGCTCGCGGGTGCAGGCGGCCTCGCAGGCGGCTGACGACTCGGCGAAGTCCAACGAGTCCGGCGTCAGCACCATCACGCCCCGCTGGGGAGGGTCGTACCGGCAGTCGGGCAGCTCTGGGGAGGAGGTCGCAGCGTCAGCACCATCACGCCCCGCTGGGGAGGGTCGTACCGACAGTCGGGCAGCTCTGGGGAGGAGGTCACAGCGTCAGCACCATCACGTCCCGCTGGGGAGGGCCGCACTGGAATTCGGGCAATTCTAGGGAAGGGGCCACAGAGTGAGCACCAGCAGGCTATCGCATCACTGTGCGAAGTTTTGGTGACTGCAGTCTGTTCGTTTCCAAGTGAGGGCAGTCCGGTGCAGCCAGAACAGGCGATTCATGGTGAATATGTGTCGAACCGCCAAACGGACCTTGTCAGCAGGCACAGACGCCGGTTGGACTGCGGTCCACGCTAACAGTTATCTTCTGCTGACGAAGGTGGCAATGCAGTGAAGCTCCAGGACATTTAGCGGGTGAAGCACGGGGAAAATACCCCAGTGCCCACACCCGGCCCATTCCCCTTCCCCACTGGCTGGTTACCTCTACTCTTCCTCCACCCACGTGGTCGTGGTGGGGCTAAAACGGCTATGGAAGGAGTTCCATAGCTGTCTTAGTTAGTCCATCATGGACCGGTATACCCCCATAATATATGGCAGTCAATTCACCACATATTTTGTGTCCTTTTCCTCTGAACGCAAGGATAAGGTGACCTCCTAAATTCAAAGAGAAATCCGAATTTCGGGGTAAGTTAGGCAAACCCCTATTGCGGGTATGTCACGCCAATGGCACGACCCCGCTCCAAATTGCTTAACACGCACTCGTATGGGAGTCAAATTGACCCCCCAGGGGTTTCCAGAATGGTTTCCGAATAGCGCGTTGTCGCTGCGCCAAATTTTGCGTAGTTGTAGACAATGTAGTAGCAAATAGTTCGGTATGAAAATTTAGATGAATCTTGTAAGGCCGCTGATCTATGGCAGGTCAAAGTCAGGCCATGGTTTCAGCGAAGTCAATTTCCAGAGATCGTTCAATCTGATGCAACGGCGGAGTGCTAGACGAAGCCACACATCTCTGAGATGCTTTCTTAGGCAGCACAAATATTGAATGTGCAAATTATGTTGATCAAAGGTCAGGTATGAAGGTCAGACCAAGGTCAAAACCAATGTGTTTTACTACTGTAGGGTTTGCTGTATGGGATAGTTTCTGTTGCTTATTTCGAATAGACTTCTCAGAGGGCAGAATAGGTTATTAACCTAAAATGACCCAGGTCAACATTTTGTTTTTTGAAACATGCTGCCTATCGTAATCTTTGTCGCTTATTCAAATGCAAAACTTGGAGCAGTCTTGTATGATTTTGTTCACCATGATCCTCAAAAGGTCAAACAAGGTCACTGACCTTAAAGGAGCATGTGACCTTTTGCTTAGCAACAGGCTCTGGGGGCACTTTGTAGGCCGAGCTGGAATTTGACCTTGTTGGACCTTATTTGATCCGAAGGTCATGACCTAGGAACCTCAAACTTTGACCTCTGTGACTTCATATACAGATCAACATACTCTGTAAATTTCATGTTTCGGGTAAATTTATATTCATAATCAATACCCTGTAAATATGCATAAAGATTTATATATATATATATATATATATATATATATATATACATATACATATATATATATATACATATACATATATATATATAAATATATATATATATATATATTGGAATATTTTGGCAGAATTCTTTCTTTGATACATGTTTGATTAAAGATAACTGCTGACTCAGCATTGACGAGCTTTTTGATGCATCGTCCTAGTTTCCGGGCCTTTGACTTTGCGCCATCGCTTAGATTAAAGATGGTTCGCACAAAATTACTCATATATTCATCACTCTGGTCACCAAGGAAACTAGAACGATGCATCAAAAGGCTCGTCAATGCTGAGTCAGCAGTTATTTTTAATCAAACATATATATATATATATATATATATATATATATATATATATATATATATGTATATATATATGCATATATTCACAGATTCATAAAAAATATAAATGTAAATATAAATACAAATTTATGAATTCATGCCCTGTAAGTTTCATGTTCACGTACAAGTCAACATAGCCTATAGCTTTCTTAGTTTCCGAGATCTCAGGGGGTCAAATTGACCCCCCCCCCCCACATCCGAGCGAAAAGTATCTAGCCGGTCACCAGGGCGTGTGTTAGGCACCTGCCCTTCTCCTCTATCTCGAAGTCTTCTATATGTAGTCACTCTATTACAGTCTTCCGAGCTTAGCCGTCCCTCCCCCAGGTGCGTGATCATGAAAACGGGTGCAGAGCTCCGGTCGCCCCTCCCCCCCCCCCCCCCCCCTCAGCCCCAGACGTTTGGACACTCACGCCTGGCGCACTGGTTCTCCAGATATTCGATGGTGCTGCGGCCGCGGCGGAAGGCCTGTGGCTGCGTGCGCCGGTCCTCCTTGCTGAGCCGACACACTCGCTCCACGCTGTCGTAGTCGGCTGACCTGGCCATCCGAGAAGCACGGGGTCAGGCGCAATAGGGTCAGGGCCGGCCTGCATCCCACGCACGGGCTTCTGCATAAGTGACCGCACTAGAAGAGACAGGGCACGTCCGTTTCTGGGCTGATAGGGTATGGTATCTGTTGGAACGAGAGCGTCACAGCACGATGCTGCGTGGTTTGCAGAATGCCTCGGCTCACATACATGAGAAAAAGCAAGATACCAAATGTGTTTACCAAGTATGTGTGGCAATAAGCATGCATGCTATTCCGGCCCTGAAATACATGATGCGCGATGCTAATTCTATTACGCCATGAAGCACTAGTGCTACTCCAACAAAGGTGTGCCCACTGTGACCGCACCGCGCGGACAGCTCTCTAGTCGCCGGGCCCCCGCTAGCCGGCGGCGGTCGATGACTGCCGACCTGCAGTTGAAATCCTTCTCCGTGAGGCAGGCGCGCTCGCAGTCGACGCGACTCTGGACCGAGGGCATCTCCTTCGTGTCGAACCCATCCAGCATGGCGCCCAACACGCGCTCGAACGCCCAGAGCCGGTCGTCACCGCACATCTCGGTGAACTCCTCCGCCACTGCCGAACAGCGCGGGCCCGGGTTCACATGCGCACATGGTCACCAGAACACACAGTTCCGACTCTGACTATGAGTCACGCACGGCCAGTCGACGTCAGGAGACGACATGGTCTTGGACTCTTACTCAGTCGCATGCATAGTCACCCACTGTCAGGAGACAGGACTGGCACTGCTCGTGCGTACTATTTATTCCCGTCGGAAAACGGTAGTGGGTCATGAATTATGAAACCCGTCGCTTAGCGTACACAATACAGTGGTGGCCGTTATACCCAACGCATATAAGCGGCAGAGAACGACAGGCGGATCCGCACAGGCTGCCGAGCCAATGCTCCAGGCGGCGGGCCGCCCGGAGACAGATCTCACCGCCCCGGAGACAGATCTCACCGTCCCGGAGACAGATCTCACCTCCCCGGAGACAGATCTCACCGCCCCGGAGACGATCTCACCGCCCCGGAGACAGATCTCACCGCCCCGAAGACAGATCTCACCGCCCCGGAGACAGATCTCACCGTCCCGGAGACAGATCTCACTGCCCTGGAGACAGATCTCACCGCCCCGGAGACAGATCTCACCGCCCCGGAGACAGATCTCACCGCCCCGGAGACAGATCTCACCGCCCCGGAGACAGATCGCAGATCTCACCGCCCCGGAGACGGATCTCACTGCCACGGAGACAGATCTCACCGCCCCGGAGACAGATCTCACCGCCACGGAGACAGATCTCCTCGTAGTAGCTGGTGCCTTCTTTGTCGATCAGATCACTCTCTCGAGTGGCGGACTCCAGGTCGTACGACACGCACCTGCCCTCCTCATAGTCTGGAACGAACGTCCGGGATGGTGTCACGCGTGGGAACAGGAGCAGCCTGGCCAGGGTGGGGGTGGTGGTGTCTGCAAGTGCAGGCTAGTTCACAGGTGTGTAATGGTGGGCGTGTTGTCACAGGCTCGCCGTGTGCATCTGCGCACACATTACGCACATCTACGCACGCTTGAGGTAGGATATGTTTTGGAATTTTGCTTGGCTCCGTGATAGAAATACCGCATTTTGTACAGAAAATTGATTCCGATAACCAGGGATTACCGTACGGTTCCGGTCAAGCACCAGCTTCTTATGCACGCAAGCCTGCCTCGGTGTTGACATAAAACCGGCATAGATGAGTTCACGCACTGTTACAGAAGCACCCATGCTGGTCCACTGCAGTCTGACGGTTCCGAGCCGATATACTGAACCCTTGCACCGCATACCGGGTGTGTGACTGAGACAGCGTCTGTTTTCTGAAGAATTTCGCTCAAATCCCCCAGCTCCCAAGGAGCAGCGGGGCAGTCCCGTTAGACTGTCCCACCGTACGTTGGTGTTCGGCGGTACAGCATGTGGCCGCGTTTGCTTTGCGAAGAATGTCTCGAAGTTAAGTATTGGGCTTGGCGGCGCCCACCCAACAAACGAGTACTTACGCTTGTCACGACCGCTTGATGATGGAAGCGGGATTGAGCTTTTCAGACTGTTGTGATCAAATGGCGACCGTGCAAAATAAATGGTAAAGACCTACGAACTAAATATCCCTGCTCCCCAGCTCTTGTTCCATTCACATGGAATTGGATTGGATTGGGTCACGACCGCTTGATGATGGAAGCGGGATTGAGCCTTTCAGACTGTTGTGATCAAATGGCGACCGTGCAAAATAAATGGTAAAGACCTACGAACTAAACATCCCTGCTCCCCAGCTCCTGTCCCATTCACATGAGCCGTACGTCCCTCAGCAGGAGGCGGACGCTTCCACCGTCGGTGACCGGAGGGTCAGTGGGGGCGGGGGGGGGGGGGGGGGGAGGGGGGAGGGATGGGGGACGGCCGCGCCCGGCCCGTAACCTCACCGAGCACGAAGCCGCTGCAGTAGGTGGCCTGGCTGCAGATCGCCGTGCAGTCCCGCAGCACGGGAGAGTTGGTGTTGACCAGCAGGTCACGCTTCTCGGCACCCGACGGCTGGAACGTGCGACCCACCGTCTTCTCGAAGGTCAGCGTGCCGCCGAAACATTGCGCTGGGGGCGGAACAGGGTCGTTAGAGGACACCTGCCACGCGGGAAAGGGTCGTCAGAAGGCACCCGCCACACGGGACGGGTCCTGGAGGTCTCAGCGGCTGCAGCGACCTTGTAAAAGGGCGCATGAGCCATGCGATGACATATATTATATGTAGCTGCATAAAACATTATTGTTCGAGTTGTTCCCCACAGAGCAGAACAGGCACAGCTCGCAGTGCTTCATCCGCATCATCACCTGAACAGGCGCACGGGTGTGGACGGTTGAATACCTTACGCCTGGACGAAGGTCACTTGACTCCCCCCTGCGATCTAAAAAAAAAACTAAGAGAGCCGAAGATGCCAAATTTACAGGGTGAATGATCCTGTAGGAAAACTCGTTTGTGTCAGTATTTGAGCCTCCTAGGTCATTAATTTGGGGTCAAATAAGGTCAAACAAGGTCAAACCCAGAGCGCTTTCCAAAGTGCCCCCAGGTCTCATCATGGAACGGTCTTTAACCTGGATACATGTTCTAAGCAAGAGGTCACTGGTGCTCACTTCAGGCTAGTGACCTTGTTTCAACGTTAGAGGGTCAGAATGACCAAATACCTATGAGATTGCTAAGATTATTTTAAGATCTGAATCGGCGTCAAGGATTACGTTGGGTTATATGCTTCTAAAAAAGGTTGATCCGGGCCATACCAGGTCAGCGACCTTCTCTGACCTTTGGGAAGTTCATGGAAGATGTCTGTTGCGGTTTCTGTTGTCGGTTTCTGTTGTTAAGAAATTGGAGATGAGCACAAGAGGCTACCACATAATTATCAGTAAGATCGCTACACACATCGGGAACATAGGTCCACACATCTGCGGCCTGTCACACAATCCAGAGTTGAGCTGAGGTCACGATCAGCGATCCATACGGATCTGGCCGTTCACCGGCACGGATATCCGCTCAGCGCGGCCGGATCCGCGCCCATTAAGCCGTCCCGCGGCAGCCAAACGCCACAACACGGAGCCGGATGTCGCGTACGGCTCCGATCGAGCCCATTTGGCGGCCTGGTGGAATGTCAACGGTGTCGGAGCATCGGCCCGACCTGGTCAGAAGCCCGAGATCGGAAAGCAAAAAGTATTTTGAAAGAATTGAGCTTCAGGAGAGTTTGGTATGTGAGCTCCAGCAACGGTTAGAGGCTGCATATGCATTGACTGACAAGGACGAGGACGACAAGACCCTTCCTCGGCTAACCCGGAATGTCTGTGACAGGCTTACACTGGCCAGTCCCAACTCTCCATGTCTCCGCAGCTGCCGATCGTGTGGGGCGGGGCAGTGGGGGGGAGGGAGGGGTCCGCCCCAGCGCGGACGCTGGAGTGGCCTTGCGCTGATGACACACGGCTCGGTAACGAGCGGGGGCAGCCGGCGGGGCGGCGATCCGGCTGATCCGGCCTGGCCGCCGCTGCCGCCACCGCAGCCGTGACGTGCCGGTTTGCGCCCAGAGCCGCTCTGCCCGGCTCCGCCCGCTATGGTAGCGGGGTGCGGGGTTGCGGACGTCTGCAACTCTCCCAGCGAGTTGGTTTGGAAGCGAAGATTGATGCACGAACGCGCGGTAACTGAACCATAGCCAGGCTGGATGGGAATCGATGTTTGGATGTGCTTTGCCTTTGTTCCAGTTTTGATGTCGCATGTGGAACGGTGCTTCTTATGGGCTGGAGGTTGATGCGAAGTAAATTTCAGCTATGTGTGGTCCGTACAACCTCGCTTACTCCACATCCTCACCGCGTGTGCTATGTATAGTTGCTTATTCCGGCGGGCACTCACCATTTGAGATGTCAACTGAACAGATGACGACTAGAAGTGTTGTCCACAGTCTCCATACCATGTCGTCTTTCCGCCGCCCCACCTGCAAAGGCACGGAAAGGGCAGCGTAAGCATGGGTCACCATCAACACACCCAACCGGTCACGGGCTGATATTCGACGCATCTGAGACCGTCAGCAGAGGCTCACGATCTCGGCCCGGCGCCAAGGCTGCCCGCGGCGTTGACCGGGAGCGAGGGGACCGGTCCCGTGCAGTGAACCATCGCCGCCAAAGTCAACGTCCGCGCCGATCAGTGCTCGTATTTCACGGTTGTCTAACTCTGCCGGCGGCCACGCCCGCGGTAATGACGGCCGCGCGGCCGCGGCGGCCGGCGAGCTGCGCTGGCCGGGCCGGGCCGCGCCCGGCGGCGACCGCAGGCAGGCGGGGAGCGCACAGAGCGTGGCCAGAAACAGACTGGGCCCGCAGAGGGCAGGGGCAGGGCAGAGTGACGTGGCGGTGGCGGGGCGTGGGGCTGGTGTGATGCACTGACGTAAGGGGAGAAGCGAACGGGCGCAGACTGTTGTCCAAGAGGTAGGGAATAAGAGACAGAGACCATTGTCAGTTGAACGCTATGAGATACAACTGAGATCATGACCCGCTGATGTTGGTCACTTGAAAAGAGCAGTTCGGGAGCAGGAGTACACACGCATGTACCACACAGATTGGATGTCAGGCAATAGAAAGGTGGCCAACACAACATGCTTGGTGTGAATGAGAGTTCCCATCAATAGTGAATCTGAAAATATGTTCCAAACTCGTTCCATTAGCTCGTCTATCTTCACTCTTCACTTCACTCACGTCCCATTCGCTCGTATGTGTAATGTTATCACGTAAATCGAAAGCATCCAACTTACACGTGCTTGCCGGTGTAAGTGCCAGGTTCGAAACATAAACAAGCCTAGCGGTCAGAAGTACACTCTCAAAGGGAAACGGCATACACCTCGCACAAAACCGTGACCTGTTTCACCTAAATTAAGTTTCAAGAATGCTCACGCCACTTATCGAGCGCAACGAGCGCTGAGCACGTCAAGACCGTGACGGTTCATGTTGCTATGTTGACCAGTCGGCTAGCGGTCGCCACCAGAGCGTCACGGGACCGGATGCGGGAGCGAAGCCGGGCGCATGTGCAGATATGCGGTGCAGTTACCGTTAGTACGGTACCGGACCAAGTTCTGCAAAATTTGCAAATCCTGTGCAGTTTGGGTGCGTTCTGTGTGAGTGTTGCACGTCTATATGCTAGCCGAGACTAGGAGCTTCGTGCAAATCCCGCATACTGAATATAATTTTGGACTGTTTAATGCATACGCACATCAGAAACTTGCTGGTACATTATGCCTTTGCTAGAACAAAAATAAAATTGTTTACCGAGCGAACTGAACTCAAGTTTGCTATGGCATCATATCTGAGGTGTGGTTAACGCTACTGAAATGCAGGGAAGGAAACAGTCCTCTTCCGACGTCTTGCTATGCTGCGCCTTTCCTACCAGCCCTTACTCTAACTAACTCTAACTCCTAACTCCAGCCCTGCGCTGGCCGATGCGAGAGATCACCCGCTCTGTTTTGAGGTCAAAGGGTATTAGCGCCCGGCCAACTCGAGGCCGCGCCTGGCTGTGACGTCACAAGCGCATCACGGCCTCGGCGGGGGACCGTGCGGGATGTCATGCCGTTTCCAGGGGCAGGGGCGTACCCAGGGAGCCGACAGGAGGAGCTGGGGAAGGAGCTGAGCGATACCCGCGGCCGTACGGGCATGTGTGGTCTGCTGCTTGGTATTTGCTAATGAAGTACATATTTGGGCTGGATTCGCCACCGCAGTTTTCAATAAGAGTTTTGGGGGTTGAACAACGCGTTCGATCTCTCAGGCTACTGGGAGTTAACAAATCTAGCGCAAAACAACGCAAGGAAATAGAACCCACTGGACGGTAGTCAAGCTCGAGCCCCACATCGTGTACGGTCGTGGGGCAAACGGCTCTCTCCACCCGAGGTTCTCCACCCTCTCCACCTGAGCTTCTCCACCCTCTCCACCTGAGCTTCTCCACCCTCTCCGCCTGAGCTTCTCCACCCTCTCCGCCTGAGCTTCTCCACCCTCTCCACCTGAGCTTCTCCACCCTCTCCGCCTGAGCTTCTCCACCCTCTCCGCCTGAGCTTCTCCGCCCTCTCCGCCTGAGCTTCTCCGCCCTCTCCGCCTGAGCTTCTCCACCCTCTCCGCCTGAGCTTCTCCACCCTCTCCGCCTAAGCTTCTCCACCCTCTCCGCCTGAGCTTCTCCACCCCCTCCGCCTGAGCTTCTCCACCCTCTCCGCCTGAGCTTCTCCACCCTCTCCACCTGAGCTTCTCCACCCTCTCCGCCTGAGCTTCTCCACCCTCTCCGCCTGAGCTTCTCCACTCTCTCCGCAGCTTCAGTCCCCGATCATTTTATCACCACCAACAGCGCACACCTTTATCTGGGCTTGACGGGTAGATGTGTAGTAGATGGGCGAGTGTTGGTCAAGCCCTGTCATGACCAGCCTATAGCAAGTCTCTTCTTCACCACATACGAGGTGTTATCGACAGCGGATTAAAGGGCTTTGAGACGTTTGTATTTTCTCTTACATACCGTTTTTGTTTCTGGAACAAACACAACAGTTTCATCCAGCGAAGTAAGCACGCGGGCATACGGAGCCAGAAAATAACACATCTAGAAGCGACAGCAGAGCTATCGTCATATATCACTTGACGCTCCGAATACTAAATTATCACAATGTATTTTGAACCACACGGACTATGCTCACACCGCATACATCTAAGCACTTAAACGACGTCCCGAATGTGTCTCACAAGGTTTGAGCTGACATAGAGTTGCTCAGCACGAACTTCACAGCTTTTATGCCACGAATGTTGCATTTTGGAGACAGAAAAGCTTGTTAAAAAGTAAATATATCCCTCTTACTAAAGCCGTTTCTACTATCGCCGTTGATGAAACCGGTGGCTCCCATATGCGCACGTCAAAAGTCGCATTGCTCGCTACATTATCTGACCCCGAAAGCAAAAGGGTCGACAAAACTACACTAACGGCCGCGCAGTGAGGCGGCGCCACTTGCCGGTAGTTCTTGTCGCTACACCACCCATCGTCCCTGTCCAGGTGCCATCTACGGTGCACGCAAACGCAACCATTGTGCAAGCAACATGAAGTGTGATTAGCGAGAGGCGTCTACCTGATCCCCTCAGCGTCGAGGGTATATATCTTCCAAATCACCATGCAGACATGAGTGTCATATTGTGGGCAATATGGGCACAGCTCATTACCCTTTGACTTCCCTCACGCTGTGTCGCGAACCCAGCGAGAGAATTAAACGCCAGTGCTCTCACTAAACCGGCCGATGGTGTCTTGTGTTCGAAGCAAGTCTCCGGCACCGTGAGCGCATCACGCGCAGGCGGTGGGGGATAATGGAGAGGCAACGCTTTCTTACAGGCGATTAAGGCTCATAGTATAGATTTTCAAAGAGGTAATCTGCACAGCGGAGACATTGCTTAATTTGGAATACTACCACCGCAGTGGACACACTGGCATCAGCCTAACACCAAATGAGGATCTCCTTGTGATTAATTTGCATTGGCAATCGCTGGCGATTGCATTCTAGGTCTTGTTCATTCAAGTCATTCCGAACTAAGGAATCGTTTCATTTGTAGCATAGATAACATCATACACCAAGAACAAAAACCGGCCAACTTCGCTCGTTCAGAAACTTTGTTTCGAATGGTTTGTTCAGATGACTTAGGGTCCTGTCAGACCTTGTTAAGTGAGCCCTGGAACTATCATTCATGCCGCATTGCTCCAGTACATGGCATCACTGCGTGTCCGGCCCTTTTGATCACACGTGAGTGCGGTAGGCCTTTTTCGTGCTGTATACAATGTTACAACACGGTCGCCTCGCGGCAGGTCGACCGTCTTTGCCACTTGCTAGGTGACCTTTCGTTGTAGATCAGGTCATGTCAGGAACACGCTCCGTACCAAGTGTCATTGGATCACTAGTTTACCATCCGTACAACGGACCACAGATGCGTCGGTATGGCTGAACAATGGATGAAGGGCTTTTGAATGAATGTCACATTGTATGCGCTCCAAAGGCGACATTTCCCTCTGTGCAGCGTTCTAGTGTGCCTCATCATAAAGCGATTGCTGTTTAACAGTGACGAAACTGACTATCGAGAGGCATGCATGGAGCTGCTGATGTCGTTAGGATTGGGACCACCTATTAGGCGTTTTGCGTTCCGGACATCAATACGGACGCTGCATTCTTCGTGGGTAGTGTTTCAGCGTGGTAACGTGAGCTGCATCAGTGTTCAGAACTCCCCTGGCGCCTTTGCACGGACCGTAACCATAGTCAGCAAGGTTAAAGGACACCGCGCAAGGCTCATTACACTGACTGCCTTATGATTACTACGAGTCACGCTTACGGAATAGTGACGACCTTGGAAGAACAAAGCAACTATGCATCTTCGTGCGTGACGGGAATGTGTGTATAGCTGTGTCTGGCTTTGAGTACAGAGCTTCTGTCGTTAATGATTCGTTGCCGATGTGAATTACAACGAATCTGCTGCATGTGAAGCATGTAGCGTTGATAAAACCCTCAAAAGGCCGCAGCCAGCATGCCCTTGAAAAGCACGTCTAATTGCTTCCGAACAGTGCCGTTCTTCGAAGGCCGTTTACTACACCTTTTGAGGTTAACTCGTCTAGTTTTACTTGACGAAATATGTTTAGTAAATTATGTTACTTTACGAGCACCGTGTGCATCTCAGTCCAGAGCACGTTTCGAATTAATCTCTGGAAATATTGAGCTGGAGCGTCTTGGGGTATAAAAGTCAGCACATGCTATCGGCCAAGGCTTTGTTTAGAGTCTAATGTGGACCGGGTCACGTAACGTACCTAACTCAGAAAATGACCATGCGTTTTCGGTGCTGGAGATACGAAATAAGAACTCAGACGGGGCTGTTTACAAAACATATCGGCCAATCATTGCGATTGGGTCAATCGCTAAAGGGCACTGGTTTTGCACCTCTGCTCCAATCCGCACGACCCCTAACCCCGAAACCTCCGCTCCAGTCCATATGTCCCACGCCACCGAGCCCCGGATCCGTCCACATGTCCCGTATCCCCGGATATCCGCCCCGGTCCACCTGACCCCAGACAACTTCCCCATGGTCCACACGTCTTGCGTCCCGAGCCTTCACTCCACTCCACGCGTCCCACGCCGCCGCACGGCGCCGTCCACCCGTCTACCCGCCCGTCCCGCCACGTCCGGCGGCGCGCCGGGCGGGCCGCCGCCCCGGCCGGCGCACGTCCGCGGCCGCTGACCGGCAAAAAGGCGGTGGGGTGGGGCGCGTCCGCGGCCCGGGAGGGGAGCCGCCCGCACGTGATGGCCCACCGCGCCCCGCCCAGGGGGACGCTGGCCGCCCGTTCCGGCAGGGCACGCGTCCGAGCGACAGCCCTGGCAGCGGACATCGCCTTCCGCGCCACGGCTTCCGGCGTCAGGCCACTTTGCGAGGGGTCGCGGATGTGTGAATGGGGCCTACCGCAAAATAAACAGGAGGGACTTGGGCTGCCACGAAATGCGACTGTTTGTTGTCGGATCAGATTCCTGAATTCGCAAAACAATCCTTGCCAACTTGTTATATTCATATGAGTTATTCCCAGCATGCGCTCAGCACATATGCTTACACTTCACAACAACCGAACTCGTGATGATTGACGTTGTTATCTAAGATTATCTGCTCAGGTTTGCGGAGCCGAGGAGCATCGAGCGCCCCCATGGCGGACCCGCAGCCGGGCTCCTGCAGACGCGTGCCCCACTTCCGGCGGCCGCCAGAGGTGCGGGGAGGCGTGAGTCACGTCACCGCACCGTCACGCCTCCTGAAGACGCGCAGCGGCGCATCCGACCGCTCAATGCCAAGGGCGGGGCGGCACAGCCACAGCGTCACGCGGCACCGGTCACGTGGTCTGGGATCACTCTCACCGACAGGTGCGTCGCTGCGGTTGCGGCGCTTCACTGCGTCTCGCGGGGATTGGCGCGTGCGCGCTGGGAACATGCACTGGGCCCTTCATCTAGGAAATGCAAGAGACAGGTACAAGGTCCAGGATGCATCGAAAGCGACCGGTGATTGCTGGTGGACAGATCGCTGCTCGCTGATTAGGATCCATGTGCTCAGGACCGATGCTGACAAATCAGCGCGAGTAAAGGAGTGCATCAAAGGGCAGGGGTGTTTCCGGGATTTTTAATGTTGGTGCGAATTTGTGTGGGTGCGTCGAAGATTCTAGGGAATTGCTTTGCCGCTTAACGCATGCTTGAAATTCTTACTGGAAGTACCAACTCAGATGACGAGATCGGTTCGAGGGCATCAGCCACACCATGAGCGGCGCATGAAAGGGAGGTAGGCGGGGTCGGCATAGCACTGAGCTTTTCGAAAGAATAGATTACCTCCCGTGGTCAAAAGCGGGAGATTTGAATAATCTGCCACTGTGCAAAGAGCTGGACAATCCCGGACCTTGTTGCAAAAAGCATGTCATGTTGATTAAATACTGTTTGGCGCGTGGGAATTGGGTGAAATGTGGACAACACCGCTAATCCTATCAGAATGCATGCGGTGTTTCAGAATGTTAATCGAGATAGTTGCTATTTCCCTTTACGAGGCCGCATGCTGGAAATCGCGAAATGTTTGCCGTCGAGATTTGGGAGGCAATTTTCCATCTAGATTAGAAAGGTGTTTCCAATTTCGCGCCCAAGGCACATGTGCAATTATCAAATGCCTTTGGCTGAGTTGTTTGGCTCACCAACGGATAGTGCACCTTTTGAGGTGGTAAAAGGCCGATTTTAGTGTAGACGTATTCGAATGGACGAGCAATTTAATGTTTGGGCAAAGCCAACACAAATTGATGCATTAATGCCCTTTTCATGCCAGCCATTTCGAGCGGTGCCTAACTTGGTCTCGCTGCATTTTATAGGCACGTAAGCATAAAATGCACAGAAAATAGGACAAACGGCGGGTGAAACCAGTCATTCGCCGTCAGGCCCTACCAAATAGCTGGTAAACTTTGCTGTGGAAGCTTTCTTATTGTCATCTTGTACCATTCGTCATGTTACGCTTGTGTTGTTGGTTTCATGCCAACAAATGATGAAGTAGTGAAAATGTGAAATAACAGAAAGGTGCATGATAACCAAACAAAAGCGTCACCGAGGTGAATGGCTTTGATGGTCCTGACGGCAATGAAAACGGATTTCACTTCGACTTCCTTTTATCGTAGCATTTGAGCATTCAGCTTTGGTTCCAAATTAGGCCCCTGTTTCATACTGCCTGCGTAAACAGAGCCTAAATTTAAAGATAGGCTTTGTACTTCGTCTTTGGTCTTAATGTTATGGGCTAAACTAACATGTTGTCATCATGGCAGTTCAGTTAGATGTTGCCCCGTGTTTGTTTCATCTCCGACTGGGCCCTAGTTATGGCTTAAATTGTGCATAATTTTTACGGCCCAAAGACGAAACTTTCGACCAAAAGAAATATGCCATATGAATGAGGTAAGTGCATCTCAATCTTCTACGTGTTTATATCAATATTTTTCGGAGGATCCATTCTCTTAAATGTCCTATCTCATCGGTTGTCAGACTGGTGATATGTGGTCATACGAACGCGGACATGCGTGCACGCGTGGCGAACGGCGTAACGGGGAGGCGGACGAACCCGGGAAAAAGCCTAACGGTTAGGGGAACATTTACGTGTCTAGATCGTCTTGGCGAGGAGCGATGTGAGTCGGCAAAGACCGACGTCATCCGCCGCTGCACATACACCACCGCGCTGCGGATGGCACCCGTTACTGGGACGGTCCTATGCAGGTCCAGGGATGAGGTGGATTGGATTGCAGGTGTGTGAAATTCAGAAATCACTCCTGTTGACGATTGCATACTGGCTCTTGACACATTTTGTTGAGTTAACGTTGGATTGTATGCGTCTGAATTTCATCCTCAATGCATTTCTTCGTAAACATCAGACCCAGAGCTCTCGCTGTACATTTTCGGACATTTTGTACCTCGAGAAAGGAAGTCGAGTGCGTAATTTTGAACAGAGTCGACGAACTACGAATATAAATGACGGTCTGCAAAGTTTGTCCTTACATCTTAAGTCCGCGTGACAAGAACGTGCCCCCAGCCAAATCTGAGCTCCTCTGCGCCTGGTCATCAACTCAAGTTTTATCCAACAGTAAGCAAGATTAGAAGGTGTTTGTCGCCACCACGCTTGCTAATCACAAAGTAAACACAGAGTTTACTCTGTAAAAACAGAGAGCTTACGGGACTCATCACAAAGTACAGCACGAAAACATACGGAAGCGTAGCCAGCGTAAACTAACGGCGGCCAGCCACCCAGTTCACCAAGAGACAGAGCCAGGGACTATTCCAACCATTCATACTACATCACTAGCCCACCCTCTCCCCATGCCGGGAGGACAGACAACCAAGTCCTAGACGTCCCCCACCTCCCCGCCCCTCGTGGGCCTCACCTTCTTTCCAGTCGTCATCTCGCCTCTCTGATCCGCCGCATGCCGCGCGGGCGTCTCCGACCGTCTCCACTCCGACGAACGCGGCGCGGGCGCGGCGGGCGGGGGCGACGCGACCGGCAGCGGACGCGGCGGCGCGGCTCTGGTCGCGGCGCTCGTCTGACGCCGCGCTCCCCGCGCCATTTGGGTCACTGTTCGCGCGCTGGTTCCGCTACGCTTCCCCGCAGGCCCGCTTCCGGTTGGTGTGGCGGCGCGCCGGCGGCAACGCCTGCCGATGGCGGGGCGCGCGCTGGTGCCCCGCTGATGCGGCTGGGGTGGAGGGCGACCCGGGGAGAGGGGCCGTGACCTGTGCTGGCTCCAACGCTGGTGCCCCGCTGATGCGACTGGGGTGGAGGGCGACCCGTGGAGAGGGGCCGTGACCTGTGCTGGCTCCAACGCTGGTGCTCCGCTGATGCGGCTGGGGTGGAGGGCGACCCGGGGAAGGGGCCGTGACCTGTGCTGGTTCCGATGCTGGTGCCGATGCTGATGCGGCTGGGGTGGAGGGCGACCCGGGGAAGGGGGCCGTGACCTGTCCTGGCTCAAACGTTGGTGTCTCCGCTGATTCGGCTGGGGTGGAGGGCGACCCGGGGAAGGGGGCCGTGACCTGTGCTGGCTCCAACGCTGGTGCCCCACTGATGCGGCTGGGGTGGAGGGCGACCCGGGGAAGGGGGCCGTGACCTGTGCTGGCTCCAACGCTGGTGCCCCACTGATGCGGCTGGGGTGGAAGACCCGGGGAAAGGGGCCCTGACCTGTGCTGGTTCCAACGTTGGTGTCTCCGCTGATGTGGCTGGGGTGGAGAGCGACCCGGGGAAGGGGGCCCTGACCTGTGCTGGTTCCAACGCTGGTGTCTCCGCTGATGTGGCTGGGGTGGAGAGCGACCCGGGGAAGAGGGCCGTGACCTGTGCTAACTCTAACGCTGGTGCCTCCGCTGATGCGGCTGGGGTGGAAGACCCGGGGAAAGGGGCCCTGACCTGAGCTGGTTCTGACGCTGGGGCCTATGCTGATGTCGCCGGGGCCGCGTGGGGACCCAGGTTGGAGGTCTTATGCCCTGCGCTGGCGCCGCTGCAAGTGCCACCCGGGCGCCGCCGGGGTGAAGGGACGACCGGGGTAGCCCATGATCTGTGCTGGTGCCGCCCTCGGGGTCGCCGGGGTGGACGACCCAGGAAGCCCATCGCCTGTGCTGGTGCCGACCCCGGTGCTGCCAAGGTGAAGGGACGACCCAGAAAGCCCATGACCTGTGCTGGTGTCGCTCCCGGTGCCGCCAGGGTGCAGGGGCGAGGCAGAAAGCCCATGACCAGTGCTGGTGTCGCTCCCGGTGCCGCCAGGGTGCAGGGGCGAGGCAGAAAGCCCATGGCCTGTGCTGGTGTCGCTCCCGGTGCCGCCAGGGTGCAATGGCGACCCAGGACGGGGGAGCCGTGACCTATGCTGGCGCCGCTCGGGGATGGAATGGCTCTGTTGTCGGCGCTGAGATGAGCTGGTGTTACCGACCAAATCGGACGAGTCTGATCTGACAATAAGCGAAAAGTACAAAAGGGTGGCATACTTCCTTTAACGTGAGGACAAACCCGACCGTTGGCGTCATGTATAAATTAATAATTAACAACCAAACCGGAATTATTCGCTTCGCAAACCACTTCTGACGAGCTTTATTTCATTGCTGCTGGCATAGATCTGTGAACTCGGTGGTAAAAGTCTCGCTGTCACGGATTAACTTTCGCATCGGAACAGCATAATTTTTATTTCATTACTCGACAGAATTTTTTAGACGAGACGTTAGCACTAAGGAGATGATTATGAGAAAAACTGTGCCCGTGAACCGTACGATTATTTCACGCATTTTGTCCATTGTTTCTCCGGCCTAAAGGTGGGACAAGGTCAAGGTGGGACTATAGGTCAAGGTGGGACAAAGGTCAAGGTGGGACTATAGACCGCCAAGACCGTTAATGTTCACCGTAATGGGACCATACATCGGCATTCGCGGTATACCGTATGTGCTACGTAACCATACTTTTGTGACCACCAGCCTCGGTCGGCTTGGTTTTGCCGCATCTTCCCTCCGTAACGTGACGTCATAGTGACGCATGGCGGTGTGACTGTCCGCGATCTTTCCACACCTTACTGTCACATTGCACCTGTCACTTCTTCGCAAACCTTGTGTTTATGGCACTTAAAATATGTTGGCACCTGAAGGAGTGTGTTTGCGATCATGCACCTAATTGACAGAGACTAGATGTTCGGACGGTATTATTTCTTTTTTATTGCTGTAGCTCAGCAAATAGCGGCATTAGCTTGGCGAGCTAACTGATGTTTGCTTTAGGCGTGTGCTCTTTACCCGCTTGGAATACCGGCATTTTCGGTTAGTTTTCGCGGTAATGTATTAAAATCAGCCTACGGTGGACAAAACATCCAATTAAAAGCCCTCTTCACTAAGCCATTGATATAATGCTTTCCACGCTAGTATGCGCCTTTCTTGTCGTTCTCCGCGGCGTGGTCCGCAGTGCCAATGACCGCTTTCATCCTCCCCCCGCGGTCCGCTACACGGCGGGTGGCGACACCCCTCCCTTCCCACCGTGCCGTGCCGTGGCGCTGGCGGCGGCGGGGCGGCAGTCCGGCCCGCTGCCCTGGGCGTGGCCCGCCCCGCCGGCCGGGGGACGCCGAGGGAGGGGCAGCCAGTTCCGGGAGCGCGCCACTTGAACCGGGATCAATCATCGGCCGCCCAGTGACGGCCGACTGCGCGCGCTAATGCTTGGCGCCGGGGCCGCGGCCGCGGGCGGTTCGGCCGGCGCGGCACGGGTCACGGCCACGGAATGTGATACGTGTCGCTGGGTGAGGGCTGCGTCGCTGAGGAACGGTGTGGTGCCTGGTGCGCGCGGTCCGGACGCGGAAGTGTCGAGAGCTTGCGGGCTGGCGGCGACATTTTTGTCTTTCTCGGTAGCACGTGACCCGAACAGGAGTTATACAGATGAACTGAAAAATAGGCATGGTGCTTGCACCACAAAATGCTTATTTGTCAAGAATGTCAGCCCATTAATGGACAAGTAAGGACAGCATGGTAGCACCGACGACAGGAGAGCGTGTGGATCGAATGACAAATGACGCACCGAGCGCAGCCACATGAATGTGACATGATCCATGATAACGTTGTTTCTATAAGGCTTGGTAATGAAGGGTCACTAATTTCCTGAATTATTCTGAAACATGCACCAATAAGACAGCAGGAACATAGCCAGAACAAACTCCCAGAGGAGGGGGGGGGGGGGCAGCGTCCCGACAAGAGGGCAAGAGAGCAGAGGGTTTCAAAGCGACCCATTTTTTCCCGGCTGAGACAGTCATATCATTCACCTGTTTTTCTTCAAATGAGTTGCAAATCTCAACACAAAAAAGGCTTTATTGAACCTTCTTGACACCCACGCCCAACTAGAGGTTATACGGAACGTAGCTGGGCTGCATGTCAAATTTCAGGGGATGCCCGGGCACCCAGCGGGCCCGCCTGGTTACGGGCCGGACAGCGCGCAGACACGTCGATAACGCTCCACTATTCAGAGCATTATAGTCGCGTGACGTTATCTCTTATTTTTGCCCAAAGTTGGCCAAACAGCTCAAACGCAAAAACAGAACGTATCACTCGGAACATTATAACATACTTGGGGAGAAAACGGGAGGGCCTGCCAGCAACAGCATGAGCACAACAGTGAGGTATCGGCACATGAGTACATCAACGCCTCTAGAGGCACTGCGAGCAATACAGATCAAACGTCCGTGACGCGTCAATCCTGTCTTTTTACATCGGACCCAAACCATGTGATGAAACATTTTGTTTTCAGACCGTCTTTGACATGGACTACCATGCCAGCATCTCACACCAATCTAGCAGCCTTTACGAAACGAAAATGAACGTAGCTCAAAAATGGGGAAGGCTTTTTTGAATACTTACTATTTATGACGGGTTTACACTTCATTCGAAGATAGCAGCCTACTATCTGTCATCTATGGCATTGACAATGGCAGGCATGTAACACAAACATAAAAAATTAAATAAATAGGACGTATTGAAGCGCATCTTTCCAGCCTGATGCTGTTGGTTCGTTTCGTTTCTATGGCCGCCTCCACGGCGCTGGGCATTGGGATGCTACACGCCATGAACCGCATCGAGACGACGGGCACGCCGACCCGAGCCGAGATTTGAAACTATTGTCAGCATAGGCATGGGTATAGTTACCTCTCCGGAAACCTGCGAACGGCGCTACCAAAATCGTCTTAGCGAGAAGAAACTCCATAGCTGACATCCATACTGGAAACTTTACATCGCTCGATGGTTGGGTCTTCCAACGTGCACACATTATCTCAACGCATGCGAGGGCGGACTCCATGCGCGTGTGATTTTGACGGCGATTATGTGAGAATCGCTGGGCACCCGAATTGGGAAGAGCGACTATCGCGTCGAGCAACAGGGTACCAGCGACTCAAATATGGCGGCACTTTCCTTTCGTTGGCCGACGCCCGCCGCCTATCTTGCCCGAACACGTTCCAGCAGTCCTCTGTCTATTCTGGCGGATGGTGATCTGACATGACTGGGCAGGTGCCGGGTCCATAGAGCGCCAGGTCACACTAAATATCAATCGACGCCACAGCGGTGTCAATTCCTTCTCCGAACTTAGAGTGCGGGGTTTATTTAAACCCATGCCAGTGGTACGACGCAACGTTGGGCAGACCTCGATTCCGTGCAGAATGGCCCGGTTCCGCTGCCGTCGGCGAAGGAGATGTACCGTTCAGTGGGATACGGGAAGCCGAAAGTACATCTATTTTGAGGGGAAAAGATATGGTTGCGTTGCAGCTGGCACAAACACGACGTGAATATGCGGCTATCTACATTCATATCTCAGCCGAATCATTGATAATCCAATAAACCCCGGCCCGATGCACAAATCTAAAGCAATCATTTGCAGCGACAACCAAAATGTGGTCGATTTCGGTTTCAGATGGAGCCATATACAAGTGAGCACGCAAGTGATGTTGAGCCCCGCATGAGCCCCTGCATCCTTGATGTGGCCTCTGATCTGTAGTGGCATAAGGCACTGCAGTGCACCAAGTCTATACGATCATTTACAGCGCCAGCGGATGTACGGCGCGGCGCACGACCGCCCGGCCTCCGGACATCGGGCGAGGACACGGCCTCGTCCATTACACACGTCACACGTCATACGTCGTACGTAATAAGTCAATGGCCCGACACAGGTTGATCAGACATATATTTCATTAGTCAGCAGGGAACACTGCTGTTGCAAATTACGGTACCACACATTCCTTCATTAAGTACATGGCTTCAGCGGCACGTGTCAAAACGTAGATCACAATTACGTAACACGTCACACATTTTCGACATCACACCAGTAGCCATTGCGCGCCTGCTTTTCAATCCGTTTTGAGCCAGCGCCTTCCTGTCACACATCACTCCGCACACCGTCGGACGTCTAGCAGCCGGGAGGTATCCTGTGGAACAGACCGGGGGAATATGTCAGGGAGAAAACGGCAGGCCCGCCAGTGAGCATTGTTTTCCTGATATAAAAACGACGCAAGATGGAGTGGGACGCAAAACAAACACATCGACACACTTAAGCACAGTGGGGCTGCCGGGACGAACAAGCTCGCAGATTACGATGACAAGGTGCATTCATCAGTTGTAACGAAATAACACGAGGCAAGCAGGAGCGCTGGCATGCATTGCTTTACCTTTATTAATCAGCTGACGTGGTGAGGTAATCGACCATGCCTAGCCTCCGTGGTATATCACAGCAAACACATAACTGGTAGATACATAAAAAACTGGACACCACCCTACGCTCCCTATAGATAGGACGAAGTCATTTTGAAATCGCACTGTACAGAAATCTACGCCTCTCAAAACACTGAACGTGGGCTGAATCATGGCAACTGATGCGCACGGCCCGGTCCACCGGCAGGACGCCACCGCCTCACGTCAGCCGTTCCTTACGTCTGGAAGCCATCCAGCGCGTGCGTGAGCTTGTTGCGGACCAGGAAGGTGGCGACTATGCCGGCAACCCGGTCCGGCACGTCCTCGTGCACGGCGTGACCAGAGCGGGGCACCACCTGGATCTGGAACTTGCCTGCAATCCGGCGATACAGCGTAAACGCCGGATATGCCAAAATATGGAGCTGCCTGGCGAGACGGAGCGTCATCTAGCGCCGATGTCTCTAGATTGAGGTTCTACATTAGTCCAGAGATGGCGCCATAGTGGAACAAAGTGCATGCGATTCCAAAGCATGTCGCAACACGCTTAACCATCGTCGCTACGTCCAGTCTACATACCGATGGAGAGGAAGCCGGAGGCACATATGAGTGCGTCTCACATTCAGCATTAAAGAACTATGAGCCGCGAACAGTGTCAGGAATGGGGGAGACATAATACTATCTATCAGCCACAACACAAGCCATCAGCCGTAGTCACGTGACCAAACCGACACGGCTTTCCAACCCTTGAATCACAACATGGGCGCCCCGCAACAGCACATCTGTCACCGCCCGGCACCGCGCACGGCCGCCGCCTGGAGTCGACCCCGGCGCCCGCCCGACTGACCCTGCATCTGGCCGACGGAGAGCTCGCGGTCGAGCCGATCTATGCCGGCCAGCAGGAGAACTTTGGGAGGCGGCGCGGACAGGAAGAGGCCGGACAGGCCGCGGAACCAGCCCTGCCAGTGCGGCTCCGTCGACGCCAGGTCGATCCGCCAGGTGTAGGACTGCGGACAGGGCAGCGCCGTCGGTGCTGGCTGGGGCACCTGCTGACGTCCCTGGTCCCAGACGTGGGCGCACCCGCAAGAGAAGGCGAGGTCGAGACATGTCGGCTACACGCGGCAGATGTGATGGCTGGAGGCGCCGTGCTCAAAACGACGGGTGTAGACTGCACGCACAAGCGCGTTAGGAGTTCTTCCCATATTGTGTGTGTGTGTGAGAATCGCCCAAAGCCTTATAGGTGGAAGCCACGTCGGTGCTCAACAATTTCACGTGGGCCACGCCTAGCTGCTCGATCTAAAATTACTACATTAATCCATATAAGTTTAATAATGGCGAGCTATTCATATTAATAGCAAAAGTGACTTCTTCAACTGGGAACCACATAAGTGTGCAGAGGGGGAGTTTCATTGGAAAACCATGAATCTCCAGCGAAGGAAGCGGACAGTATCAGACCCACACACGACCAAATCACGACAGGGGGGGGGGGGGGGGGTATAGCTGCAGGCCAGCTGCTCCGTCGAAGAGCGCTCGGCACGTGCCGTCCGGCCGAGCCCCTCACCTGGGCGGCCGTGGGCGGCGGGCTCGGCTGCGGTGCGGCGGGGGTCTCCTGCTCGTCCTCGTCCTCCTCCTCCTCGGGGATGGAGCCGGCCGGCCGGGCGGCGGCGGCGGCGCTGGCCGGCGGCGAGGTCGGACTGCCGCTGCTCAGGCCGGCCGCCAGGTCACGGGTGGCCGGCGCGTCCGTCTTCACGCTGCCCGGTCAGGGCCGCACGTCAGGTGGACGGACGTGGCTTACCGCTCCGCACCGGGCCGGGCCAAGCGAGCAACCACACAGGCAGCCTCTCACGTTCACCAAGCGCCGCTGAGAGGTGGGCGCAGCGGCGTTGCATTGTGGCGTATTTAAACGTTGTGTGTGTGTCACTGGGGCTTTACGACGCACCCAGCTGCTAAGGCTATATGGCGTCGCCTGCCTCTCACCCTGGCAGGAAGGGCGGGGGTGGTTAACGCAGACGCGTTAACCACTACACTATCGGCATCCCGTATTTAAACGTTGATTGTGCGTGAAAATCGTGAGCATGTATGAAAAGGAACGCAAGGGAACGAACACAAGGACATGTTGCCCAGGAAAAATGACAACCGCTTACTTTTTTAGTTGTCCCGGCACGGAAACGCGCGCCGATTCTGCATTCCTGACAGCTCCGGACTTCACGCTGAAACACACCATGGCAGCCTGCAGCGCCGATTAATACTGCCAAACCGACAGCAAAGTAACGCAATGATGAGGCAGAACAATAAAACACAACGAAAGCGACATAAATGCACAGCAGCCAAGCAAAGACCCGTCATGGTTTTGCAGGTCTTCTTCGCGCTCGTCACGTGACACCCCCGCCTCCATACTGCCTCGACACTATCTAGTATCGATCATCACGCGTCTGACCTATCGAGTGGACAGACCAAACCGCACCGCGCTCCACTGACCACCACTCGATGCCGTGCTGGACGGAGGCGAAGCGCTCGGGCCGGCCGCGCAGGAAGGTGTGCATGGCGCCGAGCGCGTCGACGGCCGTGCCCTCGACCACGTCGATGACGACGAGGCCGACGAGCGGGCCGCAGCACCAGGCGTGGGCCGCGTGCACGGCCAGCGCGCCGCCCAGGCTGTGGCCGACCAGGACGGCCGGCGGCGCGGCCGGCCCGTACACGGCCGATACCACCGACGTCAGGTCACTACGCGGTGGCGGGGGACGGGGAGGTTGTCAGGGGTCAAGGCACGGCGAAGGAGAGTATCCGGGGAGACCCGTCTTGGAGCAAGAGGCACTGGGAACGCTCGGTTCAAAACGGCATCTGTCGATAAAGTCACTGAACCTACGGCCGTCACCGCAACCACGGTGTCGCAGAATCGCAAGCTCTTGGACGAGATAACTTCCACTGAAAGGTCATAACAGGGCCAACATTTACGCCAATGACAGGATAGCTTAGCACCATACACTTGTGCACTGGAGTGTAGCAGCACGCTCGGCATCCCTCCTCACTGATGGGCGCTACATGACCGCGCGGCCGAAGCTCCCTAAAGCCTCAACTACTAGCACTGCCCTCCTCACCGCGCTCCAGCACCGACCCTCCCCACCGCCGGCCTGTCTGGAGCGCACGCCGCCGGCTCGACCCTCACCTGACCAGCCGCTCCATGGACAGGTCCTTCTCGTCGGCGGCAGCCGTCTCGCCGTGACCGCGCATGTCCACGGCCAGCACCTGGCAGTCCACACTCTGCACTATCCGCTCCTGAAAGGCGCCCGTGAGGTGGATCGCGCGCGAGACATCCGGCACACGCGGCTGTTCGCTGATGTGGAGGGAAGAGGCAACAGGTGGGCCCACAACAGGCATGGTTCAAAGTGATCAGTGAACAGGAAGGTATGCTGGACTTTCGGCGAATACCAGTGACGACCGGAAAAGGCCCATAGTACTTCCATCCGCAGTGTGGCAGAGTTCAGCCACCTGAGTGCCAAAGACGTGGATACTTTTTCATGCTATTGCACATGTGTCTTGGGTCAAATCAGGTCGACCAATCACGCAGCGAGTCGGATGACGGCCAATCCAGCATCTATGCGCCCCGGGCAACGCAGATCGGGCGGCCATGTCTAGATGAGCGTTCAGAGTCAAAGGACAGCAGTGTGTGGCGCGGACAGCAGTGTGGGCGTGGTGTTGTGGTGGTGGTGTGGGGGAGGGGGGGGGGGGGGGGGAGAGGCAGCGGGAGTGGCCGAGTTCTGGTGACATTAATTTGTATTCATATCCCTGGCATCAAGCTGAACAAATTTTGCCACAATGTCTGTCAGTTCCCAAAAAAATCAGTGACACCCTGCACCTTAACAAATGGCCATGATGTCCAAATGAGTCAAACAGAACTCATGATGAGGCTCTCATGCTGAATAGCAAGGTCAATGAAAGTCGGTGGTTACAGACCCGTGATGCTCACCAAGGCTCACTGGTGAGTTCGTCAGGATTTTGGTGATGAGGTTGACCAAGAAAAGTTTGAATAAAGAATAGGTACATTGTCAGAAAAAACGTGACAGGCAGCACCAGAAACAATCATAAGGTAAGGAACACTAAAAGCTCATGTCAACTGACACCAAAACTGTCTACTGTGCTCACAGGGCAGTAATGCAACAATTTGAGACTTCTACACAAACGATAGAGCCAAAATGTCTGCCAAGCTGTCAGCCACTGACCGTGAAGAGCGCCCAGGTGAGCCCACTGAAGCCGCCGCCGTGCAAGAGCACGAGCAGCGGCCCGGAGGAGCCAGACCGGTACACGTGGAACACGTCTCCTCCATCCAGCTGGACATCTTCAGCAGAGCTGAAATACCGCTGCCAGGTGGTCGGTGTCAGGTCCCGCCTACGCCTGTTGACAGGGGATGGGATGAAATACCAGGTGGTCGGTGTCAGGTCCCGCTGAGGCCTGCTGACAGGGGATCGGATGAAGAACCACTGCCAGGCGGTCAGTGTCGGGTCCCACCAGCACCTGCTGACAGGGGATGGGATGAAATACCAGGTGGTCGGTGTCAGGTCCCGCTGAGGCCTGCTGACAGGGGATCGGATGAAGAACCACTGCCAGGCGGTCAGTGTCGGGTCCCACCAACACCTGCTGACAGGGGATGGGATGAAATACCAGGTGGTCGGTGACAGGTCCCGCTGAGGCCTGCTGACAGGGGATCGGATGAAGAATCACTGCCAGGCGGTCAGTGTCGGGTCCCACCAACACCTGCTGACAGGGGATGGGATGAAGTACCGCTGCGAGATGGTCGGTGTCAGGCCCTACCAACATCTGATGATGAGGGATGGGATGAAGTACTGCTGCTAGCTGGGCAGCGTCAGGTTTGGCCGACACCTGCCGATGGGATGGGATGAAGCACTGCTGCCAGGTGGTCAGTCATGTCTCAATGACACCTGCTGATGGAAGATGGGGGTCAGCATAGGACATGGATCCAGACATAGCTGTGCCCAACTTACCAAATACCTTACAAGGTTACCCACAGGCTAGACTATTTACCCACATGATGAGATACAGCCCACTATGTAAAAGGCTTGGAGATGTGAGTTCCTGCAAGAAGAGCTCCTTGACAAATGATGATAATCCTGATCATGTTATACTGAAAGGTGAAACCAGCAATGGTTAAAGTATTCTTTAAAAATACTGTGAGGTGCATGGTACAATACATGGCATAAAAAAACAAAACAAAAGAGCATTGAACAAATGGGTATAACATTACATACTGACCATCACGCAGATTACATGGTGGCCCATGACACAATGTTGAGCATCTGTGTACTTAATTTGGAGTGAAGAGGCCCTTAATCTGAGGTTCTTGACCATCCATGATAATTTATCCAAACAGTCACACTGCACATCCAAACCTAGAGCAAAAAAGATGGAGCTAGTCAAATGACCACCTTTTGACCTATTCTTTTGACCACCTATTCATATTAAATTACTATTTTTAGCATACTGCCCAACCTTTATTTTCACAGCAGCTCTCCAAGGCTAATACTGAATTAATCATCTGCTCAAAATCAGAATGATAATTAGTTATCCATAAGAGTAAAAAAGGCTTGCTGAGACATGCTACTCAGCAAATCAAGGCATCTGCCTGGCATGGGCATGTGTGGTACAGAGGTGGGGCAGCAACAGGATCAGCAGAACCCTGGTGATCCTGCTGCTGCCACTTTGTGTAGCCTGGGTTTGGGCCATGCATGACATAAAGTAACATCACTGTGGTCATCTATCTGAACATGGATCTTGTAAACTTCCAGCCATGTTGCAGCATGTTGTTTCAAAATTTTGCCAAGACTTATACCCATTGTCCCAAAAATAATTAGAGAGAGATAAGACTATATATGTGTGTTTATATCTGTGTTAAACCACTCATGGCATTCATCACACCTGGGTACGGGATGCACACTATCATTGCACACACAGACACACACAATTCACATACCTGCCAGCAGAAGCTCCTGGTACATTTCCCATAGGTGGAAGAGGACACTTCATTTTTAGTGCTTGCTTTTGGAGAGATGACATTGTCACAGTGCCAGATTTAGACCTGAAAAAACATGGTTATACTTAGGCATGTGACCTTCACATTTTCTGTGGAATGTTGGGGGGGGGGGGGGGGTGCAAAGTAACAATGCAGTTTTGCTCCAAGCTATGCATAACAAAAGCCTCTGATCTAGTTTGTGAAGAGCTTGACTACGCTAACCTAATTTTGCAGTTGTCAAGCCACCTGTCGGACATGTAGCTATGTGTCCAAGTGACTTAGGGACGTAGAGATTACCATCTTAAACCAACACCTTTAAGGCCTCCAACACTAGGGTCACAGGGCAGGCGCAAAACAGCAGGACCGGGCAACCCCCCACCTCTCGCCTTCAATTTCTGCACCCAATAGCCCTAGGGCAATATCGTTCTGTCAATATCACGGCTAACCGGCGCTGACCTTCGACCAAAACAATCGCGGGGCCCCAGCACGTTCCCGGGATGTTGTTAAGGTTGGGTATTTTCGAAAAGTACATAGGGTGTTGGGAATGTGCCCGCTGTGTTCAATGGACCGAGTGCAAGGACCGGTAATTGGGCTAGATAGGCAGCACAGTTAGCTTGTTTGATGATATTTAAATACACATTTACATTTTTGCATTAAGGATGGTCAAAATTTTTGGTAAGGTGAAACGATGGCGAATAATGTATAACGCATGTGATAAAGGCAGCAGCAAAAAACAGATCGAAGACTAGAACTAACGCAAAACATTGGCAGAAAATTGTTGACTTGATCGCATGTTTCTGCAACGAGACAGCATATCCTTGGCTCTAATAGCTTAAAGTGCAAGAAACAAAAATAGCTGATGGTCACGTCGACGGAGAAACGTACTATGAGTATGTAGCCGTTTCATCTATTTATATTTTCAGTCGTTGTTTAACTGGCAATATAAATATTTCCTTAATAGGGTACGTGACGTGCAGCCTTTGTAAAAATGCAATATCCTAATTTTGATGTGAATTGATTCATATTAATATCACTGGTTTAAACATAAGACAGGATGCACAGAGATAAGTCTTCAATGCGCCTCTAGCAAATTTTGGCAGTATTAGAGTAGATACCAAATGACGAAAACGACGCAAGACCGGCATCAGCATGCGCAACGATTTCCGGCGCGTCGCGACGGTATGGCGATGGAGAAGCGGTTGCGCTGTGTGTCGTAAGATTGATGTATATCTAACACTTCAGTGGACGGAGGGAACATAAAGTATGATTTAAGCCACCTGAGTTTAGCACGTTTTAAGGGCGTTACAGTGTTGAATATTGTCTCGAGTGCACGATCACCGGAAAAACACCAGTGTAAGTTGGAAACATTTTCCTAATTTCCGTGCTCTGTTGGTCTAAGTGGGCATGATCGTCATTGGGCAACCAGCAGGACTGAGAGAGCTCGGAATCGAATCAGGGGCATGATTATTTCAGCATTTTTCAGACACTTGTTTTCTGCCATGTTTAGGCTGATATTTGTGTAATGTAACTCAAGCACAATCCATGCCCATGCCAGACTGCTAAACAGTTATGCCATTTCCAACAGAATTTCATGTGTCAGTTTTCATTTAGATTTCATTTCATCAGTCAACAGAATTGCATGGTATGTACACCATAATGGTGGATTACTGGAGTTTGGTTCAGTCACCATCAATTTCACCACACAAATAATCTCTGGGCATTGTTACATTGCAAAGGGAATTTCAGATGTAGTGCTGTGAAAATAGTTTTGCACCCTGAATAATTCAAACATAAAGGGAATGTCTCACATTTGCAGATGTTGAAGCAAGCATCAGACATCATGAAACTAACTTACTTATAATTATTGGTGTACTTGTAAACACAAAAGACTGCTTTAGACAGCATTATTTCTCTGTTGAGTACATATGTTCATTGATACATCATTGTTTGATTGAGCCATCATACCTTGCACAAAGTTGTTCATGAGTCAATTAATGGGCATCATGTCTGGTGTCCAAAACACAAGATATGAATGATTTGACCATTGTTTTGTTCTTGGCCTTGATCATGGCTTATGGAATGGTAGGATTTCAATCATTTTATTTTGATGTCATACCTACTAAGGTGTCCTTAAACTGCTCTCCCTGAAATAGTCCCACCATCTTCACAGATATGGAGCTCAGAAATGGTCTTAGGGATTTAGGTCTTAAGAAAGGCAGGTCTGTAGACTGAACCCAAAGATTTTCAAGATGGCTATTTTAGTTCATAATCTTATAGAAATGTGGAATACTCCCTTTAAACACATTTTTGCTAGCCTGAGTTTGGTGTGTATGAAAGCAAAGTGTAGCAGAAGGATGACATGTAGGCATGCTGTGTAGTGGATACATTTTTTTACCTAAACTTCATGTGCATGTAGGTACAGTTTGATACATGAGGAGGGTGTAATACTGAGATCACTGTTTTAGTAAATGAACAGTGCATTCTTTGACCATGCATGTATATCCTCCCAAATGGATGTTGGTTACAAATCATCACTGCACTGAAAAATGGAGTGTGGCTAGGCACTAGACTCCAAAATGCTCCAAATAGAGGCCAGCTACATATGAGACTTACACACCCTCTGAAACTCCTGGCCCACCCAGCCACTGCATTGCTCCAGCTTTATGCCATTGTGGTACCAATTTACATGGGCATTGCCCACATACTTGCAAATGCTGTTTCTTTTTCCAATTGGCAGATGCCTTTGAGAGCAGAATCATGGTAATATATTATATATTGATACATTGTCTATTTCAAGCTTTACCTATGTCTGAGAGCAAGAAGTGCAAAGTAAGCATTGACTACCTCAAATGAGCATTACTCTGTGCACAACTTGGTATTGTCATATGTTGGGGAAATGAAAAGGTGAAATTGCTAGCTGATGAATGAAATTTGCATGCAACATGTTTAATATGAATGCATTATGATAGATTTTTGTCAAGGGCAAACACCTGATAATGTGGTTCCAACATGGTTCAGCTTTAAACTGAAAGCCTTTGGTCTGGGAGGCCTCATCTCATTACACCAGGTCAAGGGGCAAAGTCATCAACCACCATGCTGCTGCATTGGAGAGCTGTTGCAGCCTGCTATGCACATCAACTTTCATGCCATGAGCCATGCAATGTTGGTGATCACAGAAAAAATGGCAGTTTAGCCCAGCATTATTGATCATGGGTTCTGATCAAATTGTGAGCTGTCCTGCCCAGTTACATGGCCTTGGTTGTGTGGACTGGATCCCCAGTGTGGGTGGTGTTTGGGCCAGTTGTGCACACTCAATGCCCTCCAAGACTATAAGTGTGCATAAGCTGGGTGTGTACAATGATCCCCAATATTTTTTTGGGGGGGAGGGGGAATGTAGACCTAGTGTACACCCACCATTTTGGAGAGTGCATAAGCCTGGTGTGTAATCACCCTGTTTTGGAGGGCATATGCTCACAGCCCATTTTTCTATATCTGTGTACCTTATAAGTGAGTGGTGGAACAGCAACTGTTATCAAGTCATGTTATCAGTTATCAACAAGATATCACTGGTTAAGGCAGTCAGGTATCAAGCCATGTGATACTTGATGGTGTCTGCAGTTTTTCATGTGTGTGGTATCACCTCAGGGTATTGCTTTCTGCAGTTTTTCATGTGTGTGTTACATGATTAGCAAAAATGTTGGGCTCAGGGTATTGTTTTCCACAGCCTTTTGATGCGTGCATGCGTGCGTGCGTGCGTGCGTGTTATTGAGTAGCAAGTGCTGGTGCTGAGCAATGTCCACAACATGGTGTGATACAGATGGGCGCAGAATGGCCGCTGGCATCGGCAGGCGGGTCAACCGCAGTCACCATCAGCCAATTACAGAGTGCTTCAAACACGACATAAGGCGCCTCTGTTGCGACGTGAAACACAGGTGGTCTTGGTTACAATAATATATGCTGGGTAGCCATATCAAAAGGGTGGTCCGGGGCAGTCCCAAGGAATTTTGCCCATATGAACTTTTGCCTCTCCTTGTCCCAATAATGCAACTTCCTACATCGACTCACCCCAGCCTGGCCACCACTGCCACCACCACCATCACCATCGGCCCGACGCTGCCGCAGGCGGCGATGGAGGCGGTGGCGGCCGAGGAGTTCGTGCGCCGGCTACGCGGCCTCATCGAGCCGGACGCGCAGCTGCAGCGGGCCGGCCTCGCCTACCTGGACGGCCTCAAGGCGTCCGACGACGGCTGGCGGCTGTGCGTGGACGCGCTGCTCTCGCCGGCGCTCGACGCTGAGGAGCACGTGCAGTTCTACTGCCTGCAGGCGGTGGAGCACTTCGTCAAGACGCGCTACCCGGCCGAGGCCGACGGTGCGGCGCCCGCCGTGCGGCTCTTCATCAGCGGCTGGGTGCAGCGCCAGGTGTGTGGCAGCGGGGAAGGGCGGGGTGCTGGGGTCGCAGACCTCGGCCGCTGCTTGTGATCAGCGCTGCTGGGGTTGGCTTGGTCTCTTGCGGGACGCGAGCCGCGGCTGCCTTTATAGAGTGCGTGTCTGGTGGTCTTGCGCGCACTGTAGTCCTGCTGAGCTTCGTGTCGTAGGATTAATTACACCTCGGCCGCGTTATGTGCTGGTTCTTGCTGTTCGCCGCCGTGAGCCAGCTCGTGGCCGTAGCCGGCCACCAACGTCAGCACTCGCCATTGACCGCGGCGCGCCGTCCTTCGCAGTGCAAGCTGGGAGCCGCCGGCGCCAAGACGTACCTGCGCAACAAGGCTGCGCAGGTGTTCGCTCTGATCTTCGTCGCCGACTTCCCGGACCGCTGGCCGACCTTCCTGCTGGACCTGATGGGCATGGCCGCGCTGGGCCCGCCCGCTGTTGACATGTACCTGCGCACTCTGCTGCAGATCGACCAGGAGGTACGCGACCCACCCGTGTCGGCGTCCGAGGGGACGTGGGCCGGCTCCCGCAGCCTCGCACGGCTCCGGCGCGAAGGATCCGGGAGGTTGTACATCGGGTGGTGCGTGTGTGGGCGCGCGAGTGGGCGGCCTGCCCAAGTGCTAGCGATTTGCATATGTTGCGTCGCAGCACGCGTACCGGTCCCCCGCCACTCAGCCGCAGTGGGATTTTTTCAGCGTAGTTCCGTGAGGTGAACCATCGACCCTGTTCCCTGGTGATCATCGCCAAAGAACATGCGCACCATGAACCGCCTGGTATTACTGACACGTTCAAAAATTATTTGTATGTTGTCTTCGTTATGGTCATTATGGTTAAAAAGTAAACACATGGAGTACATATGGAGTAAAAATGACCTTTCCAGTGTGATAGCGGGCTTGGCGCGGTTCAAAGTTCCGAAGGCTCCTAGCTTGCTTTTATGAGACGAAACTTGCTGGATCGGCTCGTCCTGTCGCATCGCAAATTCGGCGTTGCGGGTGCGTTGAGGACAAGCAATACCCAGCCTCAATGCCAGTTCTAGGCAGACGGCTCGAGGCCGTTTTTGTCTTCATTAAGGTCATCGACGCCATTTATCACCTTTTCGGCCCTGGCATCAGGCGAACCGTCTCGGAGATGTACCGTGACCAGTCTCCGCTGTCCTCACCCCTCCCCCCCCCCGCAGATCGTGGACCGGGACGTGGTGCACTCTGAGCAGGAGGCGCGCCGCAACACGCGCATCCGCGACGCCATGCGTGAGAAGTGCGTGCTGCAGCTGGTGGAGTCATGGCACGGCACGCTGCAGTCGTACGCCACCACGCAGCCCCATCTCGTCTGCATGTGCCTCGAGGTGGTCGGCAAGTTCGTCTCCTGGATCGACATCGGCCTGGTGGGTGGAGAGGTTGAGCGCCGGGGTCGGGTCGAGCGCGTGTGAACTCCGTGCAACGTTAGCCGTGCGTGTCAAGTTTGAGATCTGAGCCTTGGTTAAATATTGGTTCGGAATTTGAGTGCCTTTGTTTGGTGTGTGGAATGTTGGTAACAAACCCGCTATGGGAGGGCGTGGTGGTCGCCAGAATGCCTGACGGCCACCGCCGTGACAAATGCAGAATAGCCTGCAGCGGGCAGTCCGCGACGCGAAGGCCGTTTTACCCCCGTGCTGGCGCCATGCCGCGCTCCGCAAGGTGTTGCCTGTTTGCCACGCTGTAGCAGCCAGGCCAGCTGTACCCGTACACAGATTGCGTGACCGTCCAGAATCCGTCAGGGCGCCCTCTTGTGCCCTCCTCGGCCCCCGGGAGCATGTCGGGATTCAATCGTGTCCTTGCACGTCATTTCTCGTGCGATCCGCGCTGTATGTGCGCCGCGCGTCGGCAGGTGGCCAACGAGCGCTTCGTCGCCGTGCTGGTGACGCTGCTGGGGCTGGTGGACGTGCGGGAGGCGGCCGCCGACTGTCTGCATGACATCACGCACAAGGGCATGGAGCCCGTGCCCAAGGTGCAGCTGGTCGAGTCGCTGTTCGCCGTACTGCAGCAGGCGGCCGTGTTCCAGCTGCTGGAGCGCGTCAACGATCAGGTGAGGTGGACGGGGCTGGACGCCGCTCGTGCCGGGGGATGGACACGCACGAGCCGGCACGAGTTCAGAGCATGCATGGGTTCGACTTAGCCCGCGACTGGGTGAACGCTGAAGTGGCCTGCAATAAGGCGGATGTTGTATGGTTCACACTGTGTTGTGTTTGCTCGAGTACATGGTGACTAACTCGGTAATTGCCTGTGGAGGGATGATGCGCGTTCGTGCGACGGTCGCGCTTTACGTCTACGACATCGCTGCGTCGGTCGCTACGCCTGCTGAGAGGTATGTTTCGGACACTCGTGCGCGCGCAACCAGCTGTCTGTCGTCGCCCGTCTGGAGCACCGCACGTGTCCGCTTCGCAGACGCCGGCCGAGGACGTCGACTATCTCTGCAAGCTGGGCAAGGTACTGAACGGCATGGGCATCGAGCTGGTGCTCTGCTACCACAAGCTGGCCAAGGCGGCGGCGGCGGCGCCCGGGTCTGGCGCGCTGGCCGCCACCGAGGCGGCCATCGGTGCCAAGGTGCAGCACATGCTGGCCTTCCTCAAGTGCGACTACGACGACCCTTCGCGCAGCGTCATCGACTTCGCCCGCGACTACGTGCAGGTGCGGCGTTCGTGTGGTCTTATGTGGCGCTCAGGTGGTCTTATGTGGCGCTCAGGTGGTCGTAGGTGGCGCTCAGGTGGTCTAATGTGGCGCTGAGGCGGGCTTACGTGGCGTTCGGGTGGTCTTATGCGGCGCTCGGGTGGTCGTAGGTGGCGCTCAGGTGGTCTTATGTGGCGCCGAGGCGGGCTTACGTGGCGTTCGGGTGGTCTTATGCGGCGCTCGGGTGGTCTTATGCGGCGCTCGGGTGGTCTTATGCGGCGCTCGGGCGGTCTCGTGCGGTGGTTGTTGGCGCGCGGTGGCGTGGGTGCTTTTCCGTGCTACAATGCCGGTGGTACTGGAAGTAGTCGGACACCTTTTTGGGCTTCGCCTTGAGGTGGATGGTTGTTGTGTGCGTGCATGAATGTCCTTTTTTGAATTTCGTACCTCGTGGCTGACGGGTTTTCCACGTCAGACTCGTAAATAGCTGCACTGCTTGACTTTGTGTGAAGGTGGGATGGAAGGGAAATGTTCCACATAAATGTTATAACACGTTGCAGGATTAAGACATCGTTGAAAGGACTACCCAAGCGTTCCAAGAATATGCACGTGTAGGAAGAGCGTAAAGCCTGTCTTGACAATCTGATGTAGTGACCATGTTCCCCGTTGCTGACGATTGACCCCGTTCGCAGTTGTTGAAGACGAAGCCGATGCTGTCTGAGGCCGAGACGGGCCACGTCCGTGACATGGTCTACGTCATCATCCACAAGCTCAAGTACGACGATGACTACGACTTCCAGGCCATGGGCGAGGATGAGGCCATGTTCCAGGAGTACAGGTACGGACTGCGGGTCAGATGAGGACGATGGCGGGGCCATGCTCTAGGAGTGCATGTACGGACTGCGGGCCAGATGAGAACCAGGACAGGATCAAGGCTCGGCCCATGAGATGAGGGCACTCAGCTTAATCGAACTCGGACCTAAGGAAGATCAGACATGGAGCTCCACATTGCCTGACATAACAACGCGACCGATATGCTACTGATGGTGGAGGCGGGAGTGGCATCGCGTGACGTCACGCGACGGTACCTCTGGGCGTCCTCAGGAAGCGGCTGAAGGTGCTGTACGACAACCTGGCGGCCGTGGACCGGGACCTGGTGCTGCACATCACGCAGCAGTTCATCTGCTCCACGCTCGACTGCTGGAAGTCGCTGCCCATGCGGGACGTGGAGGCCGCCATCACCATGCTGTACATGCTGGGCGAGGCGCTGCCGCCCGCCTCCGCTGGCAACTTCTTCTCCGACGAGCCGGTGCGTGGTGCTGCCCATATGAACAGTGGGCTGCCCGGATTATGGCATGCCTGTGACGGCTGATGAAGCCTTCTTTTGAACTGCGACCCCGTCCGCTCTCTCAAACGTGGATCAGTCATGCTGCCTCGGCGGATGCCGCCAGTTTAGTATGGTCGGAGATCTCGTTAACAGAGAACCCAGTGCAGTCTCGTCACGTGCCGGAATGGTCGTCCAGTCCTGTTGGCATGGCAGCCGGCTGACGCCTCCCCGGCGCTGTTGCAGGCGAAGGTGACGCTGCTGCAGACGATGATGCGCCGCCTGGTAACCTCAGACGTCGTCTCGTACCCGCACCACATCGTGCCGTTTCAGTACTTCGAGACGGTCTCCCGCTACGAGAAGTTCTTCACCGTGGAGGCGGCCCTCCTGCCGCAGGTGGGCCGCCGTTTGAAACGAACATGCAGCCGAGCACTGACGCGGCACGTGGCGGTGCGCGCGACTGTCAGTAACCTGCGCCTCACAGCGCTGTTGAACTATACTGTTACACTTAAGCGGTTTGCAGTGTAACGTAGGCGTAACGTCCGCCGCACGAGTTGCTGGTGTTCTGTTGCTTGCGCCGTGTCCACCGTTAGAGATACGTAGCGCGTGAGATGTGAACCTATGTATTGGGAGTCCACTGCGCTGTTGAGCTCTCTTTCGACAGCTCCGACGTTTCCTAGGCCTGGTTACGAACGGACCGTGGACTGTACACTAGCCGTCCTGGTGTGCTGTGCTCCCCATGTTAACTGCCTGTGTTGTCTGCTGATGACTGGTGATTGGTGTCCTGAGTGTTCTGATGGTGACTGGTGAGTGGTGTCCTGAGTGTCCTGATGGTGACTGATGGCCTGACTGGTTCCCTGGCTGGCAGGTGTTGACTGCCTTCCTGGACGAGCGGGGGATGAACCACCCCAACGAGCGCAACAGGGCGCGCGCTGTCTACCTCTTCTCGCGTTTCATCAAATGTCTCAAGTAAGCAGGTTTTGGTATGGCATCTGTAGAGGCAGCTGTGAAAGCCGTCTGTTGCGATGGGCTTAGTGTATGCGATGGATGTTGTCCTTTTATTTGCGAGATGCGTTTTATTTTTGGAGAAGGTCCATAAGGAATAAGACGTATAATGTTTGTGAAGTTACCGAAGAAAGTTTTGAAGAATCGTCAATCTTTAGTATGTAAGCAAGGATGTTGCTGCCATAAGTGTGTAATAAAAACAGCAGCCAATACCTGAGTGAATGCTGCTCGGGTAGTTGCAGGGATCTATCGAGGTGATTCATTGTTCATGCCGAGTGCTGACGCGCCTGGCATCAGTTCTGAAGTTTGCCGCGTGCTGAGCTCGGCTGTGTCCTCGTCAGGGTGCAGATGGGCCCATTCACGGACACCATCCTGGGTCAGATCAAGAACCTGCTCTCGCTGGACCCGTCCGACGCCACGCTGCTCAACCGCGAGGACCAGCTGTACCTCTTCGAAACCGTCGCCGTCCTCATCATCTCGGCGGCTTCGGACAATAAGGTACGTGCTCGGGGTCCGTACTGTACCTCTTCGAAACCGTCGCCGTCCTCATCATCTCGGCGACGTCGGACAAGGTACGTGCTCAGCATCCGTACTGTACCTCTTCGAAACCGTCGCCGTCCTCATCATCTCGGCGGCGTCGGACAACATGGTGCGTGCTCGGCGTCCGTACTGTACCTCTTCGAAACCGTCGCCGTCCTCACCATCTCGGCGGCGTCGGACAACAACGTACGTGCTTGGCATCGCTCCGTGCACGTGGTGTAGAGGTGTTCGGTGAATGGTGCGCCTTAAAGTGCTCGTGGGGTTTTGGTTAGTCAGATTAGATCTTGCAGCGAAAATGGTGATCTTTTGGCGAGTTCTTTTGGGTTGATGTGTTTTTCTTTGTCATCGGGTGCTTCATGTTTGCGGGGACATTTTAACAGTGTTCGGTGTCATTAAAATCCCGCATTGGGAGCTCATTTCAACTATTTTAATCATGCCAGTGGTATTAGCTGCTTTGGGGATCATGGCTGGCTGGTTTGAATATTGAACCATCTCGTGTCAGCACGTGACGGGGCGCAAGTGTTCCATTCCTCACCTCGGGCAGTTATGCGACGCTCGGCCTTTTCTCGCTGCGTGACGCCCAATGCTTCCACCCGGCGCCACCTCGCCACCTGGTGACCCCTGCCCGTGTCCACCTCGGCAGCACAAGTGCGAGCAGCTGCAGCAGCTGCTGGGCCCGGTGGTGGGCCAGGTGGGCACGCTGTCGGCGCAGCTGGAGTCGGCGCCCGAGGGCTCGCCGCTGGCCGAGCGGCTGCAGCGGCAGGCGCGCCACGCCGTCGGCGTCACCGCCCGCACCACCAAGGCTTTCTCGGCCGGCCAGACGATGCGGCTGGTCGGCTGCGTCCAGCTCTACCTGGAGGCGCTGCAGATCTTCCTGAACACACTGCAGGTGGGTCGCGCGCGACGACGGGGCTGAAGCGATCCGGGCACGTGCGCCGCCGCGGGGTGGTTTATGGCCAAACTAGCCTCTCGGTTTCGTGTGCTAATGTCGGTGTGCTCTGGTGGCATCGCTCCAGGGGTGAAGGAACGTGCTATGGAGTGGAAGGGTCAACTCCGTCTTTAGTCAAGTTCTTCCCACGCATCCTCACAGCGTCAACGATAAGCTATCTGAAGATGCGGTCGGGCGTTGGTCCGCCCTGTGTTTCACTGCTCCATCTCGATGTGACCCAGGTGCCTGACCGTCTGACCGGCGTGCGCCGTGTGCCGCCGCAGGGCCCGCGCCAGTACCCGCTGCTGCAGTCGGGCGTGATCCAGCTGCTGCACCGGCTGGTGGTGTGCCTGGAGGAGGAGGTGCTGCCCTACATCCCGGCCGCCTCCGAGGCGCTGCTGCGCTCCGCTGACGTGCGAAAGGTGCAGGAGTACCTGCCGCTCATCAACCAGGTGGTCGCCAAGTACAAGGTGCGCTGGAGGGTCTCCGGACGTGGGTGTGGGAGGGCGCCGACCGGACTCGCCCGCTGTTTGTCTTGCTGGGGCGCTGGAGGGTCTCTGGATGTGGGTGGGAGGGGGAAGCCGGCCGGACTCGCTCGCTGTTTGTCTTGCTGGGGCGCTGGAGGGTCTCTGGATGTGGGTGGGAGGGGGAAGCCGGCCGGGTTTGCCCGCTGTTTGTCTTGCTGTCGCGCTGGAGGGTCTCTGGATGTGGGTGGGAGGGGGAAGCCGGCCGGATTCGCCCGCTGTGTTACGCGCTGGGCCGGTCGTCAGACCGCTTTGGGTAATAGGAAGGCGCATGTCGGCACGTACCAGTAAACGTTGCGCAGCCATCTACGAACACAGTCTTGAATGCTGTCAGCGGGGTTTCTCTCACTCCAACAATGGGCTAGGCTGGCTGGTTTCTAGTTCAGGAAAGAACGTTGCGCCGGTATTGTCACCGCAGGCTCGTGATGTAGCAAACAACGGCCATTATTAGTTGTGTTTCTGGACTTGTTCCGGGCTTCTTTCAACTATAATTTACCCTGTGATGATATCATGTTCTCCGCTAATTCCCCATATATGTGCCAGTTTTCGTATTTACTTGCTTCGTTGTTCCTTTATGGACCTGCGGACGCTTGCCACGATAACGCGGATGCCTTGGAAGTTATGTGACGTGACCAAATGTGACCAACTGCATGCATCAAAGAATAATTGGGGTACGAACATTGCTATGCGCTAACATCGGCAATGCACGTTTATGCATTTAGGAGAATCTGCATTGTAAATGCATGTCACGAGTAACCAGACATGTAACCTCCTGCAGTGAATGTGTTATGGCTTGCATTAACGTCTCATAATCGCCATTGCCATACGTGCTAACACTAAGCGCATAAACACGCACTTACCTGCGCTCCAAAAGTGCGAGGAGCTTGGCCGAGATGCGCTTGCACGGCACGCCAGCAGCCGGTGTTCGGCCGGCCGCGGCCGAACCGCGGCGCGGGCGGCGCGCGCGAGCAGGTGCGACACGCTGAGTGTAGCTATCGTGGCTGTTTCAGAAGGAAGTGATCCCGTTCGTGACGCGCGCCTTCATGCCCATCGTGGAGACGATCTTCGCCGGACTGCGCCAGCCCATCGACGACGACGACGAGGTGGTGAGTACGGCGCCGCGGCGAGCTCGATGGGGGGGGGGGGGGGGGCGGACAGGGACGAGTACGGAGTACAGCTTCTCGTCGGAGCGAGATGGTGGCCTTGGCGGTGTTTTGAGTCCCACAGAGTTCTCGTACCCTGATGCGGTCCGCCAGATGAAGTATCCCGAACGCGGGTTTGCCTATCTGACATCTACCCGAGTGGGGGCACCGGCATACTTGTTGGGAGAGCCGGGTAATGCAGTCTGGGCATTGTTCTACAAACCGTGTCACAAGGAGCGCCTTCATTACTCAAATCGTGGCACGATGGGCACGTAGAATGAATGGGGGCGGCTTTATCACCCCGCGCGTGCGTCTGGTGTCGGCGGCAGGCGCGGCGAGACCGGCAGACGCTGCAGCGCTGCTACTACCTCTTCCTGGCGTCGCTCGTTTCCAACAACGTGCTGGAGGTGCTGGCGCAGCAGCAGCCGCAGCACCTGCACGCCGTGCTCCTGTCCGTGGTGCAGGGTGCTGTCGAGCTGCCTGACCCCGTGGTAAGTGGCTGACCTCAAGGCGGAGGTCTGTGTATGGTGCGGTTCAGGCTGTGGCCTCGAGGTGCCTTACATGGACTGGTGGTTAGCGCGGGTTGGGTGGTGGTCGTGTCCTCATGTGATACGCCGTGGTGATCATGCCTCAAGCACATCGAAAGCGTTTAGTGTTTTTGGCTTCTTCTTCTTCTTCGGCATCTTCTTGCCGCCTGTGCGGGCCTTCACTGCTTCTTTTATTGAGATCTAAGTATTGTTTAGGCATCTTTATGCTGTGTGCGTGTCTGCTGCCTTCTAGACTGGGCTCGTCACGAGAGCCCTGGGCAGCAATTGCGATCAGGTTAGCGTACAACGCTACCGACGAGCGCCTCTGAAGCTTGCTATTGTCAGATGGCGTTCATGGTCCCGTCCCGTACGCAGCAGCCCACTTCCATAGCCATCCCCGTCTGCTGACCGGCGCGCGGCGTCGCGGCCCGCAGGCGCAGCGCTCGTGCTTCACCATCCTCCGGCGCGTGACGGAGGCGTGGGGCCGCGAGGGACCGGCCGACTTCGCCGCCTTCCTGTACGAGCACGTGGTGGCCGGCCTGCTTCCGCGCGCCACTCAGCAGCACGTTCGACCTGTCCGACGCGCAGACCATGCAGGCCCTGCACGAGTCGGCCCTCTGCCTGCGCACCGTCTACGAGCAGCGGGTGAGCGCCGGGCGACCGACGGCCGGCGGGGGGACGGCGAGGACAGGTGCGGGGGGGGGGGGAGCGGTGAAAGGTGCGGGCACAAGGCTGGTGAGAGCATGAAGTCGATGGGATTGTCGTTGAGGAGAGGGAGAGCGTTGTGCCGGGTACAGATGATTGGGATCGCGTGTCGGTGTTGCGAACGTCAGGGACGGTTTTCTCGAACTTCTATGACCAGCCCCTACTTTAATGAGCCATGAAAAAAGGTTCATGATGAGATTAGATGCGTAGGATTAGAGTGCAACATTTACCGGGCGTATCATATTTAATCTGCTCTCAGCGATCGCCGAAGACCTCAATGGTGGTTGCATGGAACGTTCACCATGTCCTAATGTCACCTGGTCCGTGAGCTGAGCCTGCTGTGCGCTGCTGTCAGCCGTGTGTGCGCTCTGTCTGTGTTGCGACCGCCGGTGCGCCGCGCCGGTCACGACAGCGTGAGCGCTGCCGCCAGGGCGAGGAGCTGGTCAGCTACCTGCAGAGCGGTACATGCCCACGCTGGACCTGGAGCCGGACGTGATCCAGCGCTTCTGCCAGGCGCTCCGCTCCGACAGCAAGATATTCCGCAACTACAACCAAGGTAGGCGGCCTCGCGGCCTCTCTCGGACGCCCCGCCGCGCCGCGACAAACCTGGACGTGTTCTTAGACGGTATCCGCATCGGTCTCTCTTATCCCTCATATCTCGCCTCATCCTGCATTCTCGCGACAACCCCTCTTGTCCGGGCAGGCTGCATTGCATCAGCCACGAGTGGGCCGAGAGCCCCGTGGGAAGGCGGACCTGACCGGGTACCCAGCGCGCATGCGCTAGTTTAAGCTCGGTGGTTGGCCCCCCAGGGCGCGAATGCTAGTCTGTCCCGCCGTTAACCATTTCCTTCCTCCCATAGCCCTGAAATGATCAGTTTCGGGTCGAAAGGGCTCTTATCCAAAAACAATGGACGTGTTCTGATGGGAGCGACGACTGCTTGAGTGGGATCACTGGTGGTTTTTGGTTGATGGGAGGGGCACGTCAACATGTATTGGTGATTTGCGTCGAATGGAAACGTGCTGTCGTCCTAACCGAACGCTGTGGGATGACGGAAAAAAATAATCACGAGGTGCTGACAACGTATAATATCGTGTGCTCTGGGTCTGAGTGGCAACATATGATATTGCTTTCATCTCTTCAACACGTCTTCCGTATGCTTCGCTGATTATCTGACAGGCCCTGCTTGCCATCTGCCCGTGGTGTCCTTGCCAGAGGCTGAACAGCCAGGACACCGTTCTCATGACCCGTACAGTTCCGTAACGCCACTTTTTCTGTTTCCTTTGCAGATGTTTTTCCGCCAGGCGCGTTCGTGACCTGCGCTGGCGTCGGCGGCCGGGCCTAGTCAGTGTCTTTGAATGCTCCAGCCGACGCGGGCGGGCACCGCAGGACCCTCAGCGCTGACGGCCGTGATGGCTAGTTGGCCAGGTGGCATCACTGAAACTCAATCGACGCGTTGCGACGCTTAAAGCGTGGGAACATATCGCCACGCCTGCGTGCGAGCGCGTGCGTCCGTGCCGTTTGCGTGCGGTGTAAGCGCGTGGAGGCGGCCTGCCGCTCGGTGGATGCGTCCACCTTGTCTGCTCTGTGGGGCCGTGAGTGCCCGGGACGGTGTTTCTGTGATACGCACCACCGCTTGCGGGAGGTGCGGGCTGCGCCAGCGACGCTGCGCCGGCGGGTGTCTGCCGCGCGGGGTGGCTTTCTCGTGGTCGTGCTCACGTGTTATTGTGGTATTTTGTAAGAATTCCTCGCAACTTGTTCCGATTATTTCGAGTATCGCGTTGCACTGGATGTGACAGTCCCCCTCACGAATGATCCAAGTACCCGACGCTGGTGCGACCCGAGTTTGTCAGCCTCGCGGTGTTGCGTCGACGTGTTCGTTGATCAGCCGGGGGGCAACGATCGCGGGGTGCCTGGCCAGCGCCGGCGGCTGTGCAATGTTCCGGTGAGGCCGTCTGGTGGCGGCGCCCCGCCTCAGCCTCGCCCCGGACCCTCCGTCGGCTCCCGCCGTCGGGTCATGTGGTCGCCGCCGAGTCGATCGTCGGATGCCTCGTCTCCCGACCGTGCCGGGCGGCCGAGTCCGCCGTCAGAGGCCTGCCGTGGCTGGTCGCCGTGCTTGTAGCATACTGTTCCGTTGATTCTTATCACCAGTGGTGCCTTGTGTTTGTGCTCTCGCAACATAGATGTACTTTGGCAGTTTCAGGGCTCAATAGTATGCTGTTGGACAAGAACTTCCTCGCGCCAGGTCGGGCTGTCGTACATTGCGAACTGAAGTTCTGCCGGCTTGTTAAGCTCGCGGTCCTTATATTTTGTGAGTGGCGATCGTCAGTGGCTATTTCTGTAACATTTGACTTGCCTTTCTTAACGACGAGGTTGTGCCGCTTACTTTGCATCCGTGTAAAGGGAAGGTTTCGTAGTGCTCAGACTTGGGGTTGGCCGCAAGCGATTATGCGATTTGTATCTTGTTGCGAACGAGGTTGTGGTGCTTTGTGTGTGCGTATTTATCGAATACGGATGGATTTGGGAGTTACGAGCTGTTTATAATGAAGCTTAATGCATCAATGGATGTATGTGTACGCACCATGATGTGCACGACTACGGTTAGTTCGCGTTTCGTTCCAGGCACCAGGGTTGTCGCTGGAAACAAACCCGTGCCCGGTTGTATTTTGCTCACGGATATGATCTTGTTTGATCTTAAACAGTTTGTGATTTACGAAGCAAGACAATAATGTGTTATGGTACTGTGTATTTTCTTTCTCAATTGACCAGCGAAAATGGTGTTCCGTGGTACCTTCGTATCAAAAAGTCAGTTTAAGGTCGCGTTAACATGTTTTGTTCCCGCTGGCGCTGGCGCGATGAACGCCACCTTTGAGACCGACTCGAGTACGTCGGAGAGGCGATACTTGGGTCTGGCCAAACCTGTGGGGTAACAATTTATCTACGCACACGTGAAATGCAGACGAATTCCCGAAACAGTTCGCTCGAGCATCTGGCGACATCGGAGTGGCGCGGTGGGTGTCACGGCTAAGGAGGGCGTCCGAGAGCGTGAAGAGGCGCACCGCCAATCGCCACAAGCAAAACAGGCTCGCCCCTACCGCTGCTGTGACCCTCGAGTGCTCATGTTCCGTTGGTGCAGCCGTGTTATTGTCACTGTGTAAGCCCGGTGTCTTTAATGATGGGAGTTGTCGAGCCGTCGTGCACAACCAGAGCATGCGAGAAGAAAGATGCCGGGCCCGATTGTCCCCACCAGATTTGTTTAGCCTAGCAGCAGCGTCTCTGATCACATATTTCTAGTTTTAGAACTGTACCTGATGTGTGCGTACTGCATCTTGACCGTGCATCTTTCCACCCACCGCGCACTAATTGATTGAGCTGCCTACGCTGTACCCAAAGCTATGTAATTTTGTTTCGTTGCGAGTACATCGTGCTGTCACCATCACAGCGGGTCAAGATCGGAACAGCAAAAACTGTGCGAGATTAGCCGCCACGGGTCGCTGGCTACCTTACAGTTCCGCATCGGCGTGACCCGGGACCGTGTGTCGTTTTACGAGTCAGGGATTGCACGATGACCCGGCGCTGGAAACCTTGTGCAAACACGTGTCTCAAAACATGCGTGTACGGTCTAAAGGCGGACCGCATGACGCACGTCGCTATGTTCCATACTCGTCTTCCGCAGCATCGACGGCGCGTCGAGCCGGCGGCGCTCACTGGACACCCTGGAACGTGAGGCCGGTGCCCTCCACCGAGCGCCTGATCCAGTCGTTGAGCCGCCGGTCGGTGTCGGCCGACAACTGCTGCTTCCAGCTGCCCACCTGGCCCTCGCGGATGAAGGACGGCATGTCCAGGATGCCCGCGTCCTGGTACATCAGCGAGTTGGCGTGCTTGTTGTTCTTCATGCCGGCGAAGTCCAGGTGGCTGCACAGCTGGCCCACTTGCTCGTCCGTCAGCTGCTTTCCGAGGCGGCCACGCGGCGGAGCGTGCCCGGCATGTCACGCTTCATGTCCTCGTAGAACAGGAACAGCATGTTGGGATGGTCGCGGCGCTCCCACGCTTCCAGCACGTGCGAGAAGAACGGCAGCCCGGGCAGCCGGCCGGCCATGTAGTCCTCGGCCAGGTCCTCAAGCGACCCGCTGTACTTGACCACGCGGCAGCGCGAGAAGTGGTGGTAGTACGACACCAGCGCGTCCTTCGGGTTGCGGGTCACATAGATACTTTGTTGGTGTCCAGCACGTCGGGTGGCAGCAGCGACAGCGGTACGTGCGTTTCACACCAGCCCCGCCGAGCGCCAGAGGCCGCGCAACAGCAAGTAGCCCAACCGGCAGAGCCCGGCCAGCTTCGAGGGCCGCGTCAGCACCAGCGGCACGTACTCGCGCAGAAAGGCGGGCGTCAGGCCCAGGTAGAAAAATTCCCACCTCCGTGTAACGGTTCTGATCAAGCGGCGTGCGTGCGCCGGCAAAGTCGCAGTCGTTGGCCAGCAGCCAGGCCATCTCTAGCGTCCACGTGGTGCCGCACTTGGGCACCGAGCAGACCACCAGCTCGCCGGGGCGCACGGTGCGCCGCGCCGCGTACCGCGGCAGGCTGAGGAGGGCGTGGCGCGGCAGCGTGAAGCGGCCGGCGCCGACGCGCACGGCGCCGGCCTCCAGCGCCCGGCAGTGGCCGCGCAGCGTGCGCTCGTCCATGG
>NW_023596270.1:0-40903 GCF_011947565.3 Pollicipes pollicipes
AGCAGAAACCGCATGGGCTTTTTATTCTTCTTTCTTTATTCTTCTATATTTATATATATATATATATATATATATTCTATATTTCTTCTCTATTCTTCCATGGACTTTTTAGAGGTCAGAATAGGTCATTCACCTGAAACGACCCAGGTCAACACTTTGCTTTTAGGAACCTACTGCCTGGCATAGTCTTTGTCGCTTATTCAAATGCAAAACTCAGAGCAGTCTCCATGATTTTGGTGACTATGACCTTGAAAAAGTCAAAAAGGTCACTGACCTTAAATGAGCATGTGACCTTTTGCTTAGAAACAGTTATCTAGGCTTTGGTGGCACTTAAGTGATCAACCTGTAATTGACCTTGTTTGGCATTATTTGACCCGAAGGTCATGACCTAGGAACCTCAAATTTGACCTAAGTGAGTTCACGTACAGTTCAGCACACCATTTAAATTTTGTCTCTCCAGCTCTCTTAGTTCCCGAGATCTCAGGGGGTCAAATTGACCCCCACCCGAGTGAGGGGTATCTAGCCGGCCCACTCAACCGAATAACTGCGCGTTGGCGTCGAAGTTGCGAAGTAGTGCCGAAATGCGCCAACAAAAGGTATGTTGATCTTAATCGTCGCAGTCAGGGTGGTACTACTTGACGGTGACAGCAACTTCTTCAAACTTCTAGTTACGGCTTCTTTCCGTGAACCGAGCTAAATCAAACACCATATGATTGTGGCGTCCTCGCAAACCCGAATCGGGCCGGCCCGGGGCCAGCATGAGCTTCTATGAGCTCCCCATCACCAGTCAACTGGCCATTGTTTCGAACGAACGCCGCGTAGCTGGTCCAGTGGGGGACTGCTGAGTTTATGCCCAATTCTTGTGAAGTCACTGCGAGCGTGCAATGCCGCATTACTCAGTTTTACCAGAGAGTCGGATGGCGATTCTGCTGACATGTTCAGCTGTTGCAGCTTTATGAGCCGTTTTATTCATGGCTGCTGCAGCTCTCCAGGCCAGGAGAGGCCAGCGCTCTGGACCTGTTGTGAAGAACGGGTATGTAAATGATCTAAAATGCCCAGCCATAGTTTTAACCTAATAAAGAACCGTCACCTTCACTCGGTTGCGGTGTGATCCAGTACGTTAATTTTTGCGTCGATGAATGAACTAATAAAACTAGTGGTGCGTTTCCGTGCATTTCACTTTGCTAGCCTAGCTGTTGCCCCTTTCAAACAACGTGCTATGATACCGCATATTTGTACGACCCAGCAAAACAACGCCCGATAAGCACCAGTAAATACCGGTCAACAGTCAAAGACTGTGGCTCTGGGCCCGTCGTTTTGTCGCACAAAGACCAACTCGTATTGGAAGGTGGGTAGAACAAATGGTCGGTAGCGCAACCACTTCGGCCGCAAAATTCCAGTGGTTCATGCTAAAACATCTCCGTGCTGATAATATCTGCGTGAATCTGTATAGATCAAAATCATTCGCAAACGATGCATTTAAGCTGGTGTCATCACCAAAGCTACACTTACGGCACCCACTGGATAGACATGCAGTGCGATCGCATTCCAGTGCTACAAAGTGCCAATGTGTGCAGTCTCCAGCGTGCGAGGTTAGGACCACTGTGGAGCAAAGTCCAGGACCCGAATCCGCAGTTCCCTGGCGGTGGACCCGTTCCATAAATCAAACACTGTCGACCTTGACAATCAACCGGGTCGCATTTTCGAGCGGGCATAAGCATGGCTGTCTCGGTGCGTTCGTTTGGTTTGTTGGGAGTTGGGTCGACGAAGGCCGTCACTCAGCTGTCGAGTTTGGCGGCGTCCACGGCGACCGCCTCGCCGTCTTTGGTCGGGAGCAGATCTGGGTGGCGCTGTGACGTCACCCTGGGGACCGGCTGGCCGTGTGCTGCGCCCGACGATGCTTGTGCGCCGCGCCGTCGCGGCTGGCGCGCGTTACAGGCCCGCGCACAGTAGCTTACTACGTGAGGCAGCCTCTCTACATGGCTGCCGCGTTTGGCACGCTGGAGAGAAGAGGGCCGATGCAGCTGCTAAGGAGACGGCGGCCAGCGCTCGACCTCGGTCCGCTGGAGCGCCGTGCCCAGATGTGGAGCGGCTGCTCTCCGGCCGTTTGGGATCACATTGGCAACAGCCGGGGACCAGGTCGGCACGGGCGCCCGTGGCCACGGGAGACACGGGCTCATACCTGATGCTTCAGAGCTTCGGGAGAGGAGGGCGGGGTCTGGGCGTCCTGTCAGGGGAGGGGGGGGGGGGGGGCGCAGTACTGTGCGTCTTGTGCCGAGGCAGTGGAGGGAAACATATGGGTGCCTACGCGAAGCTTACGTGCCGACTACGTAATGCCACGTGCGGAACGTGCGGCCTTCTTGTCTGGGTGCGCCAAGCACCTTCATGGTTCCGTCGCCATCGTCGGCCATCCAGTGCTCGCGTGCTTGTGCGGCGCCCGCACCCGGCTGTCGAGCGACATGCTCGCTTTGGTCGCTGTATGTCGCGCAGACTGTGTGCTCAAGCACCGGAGGCCGTTTATGTGGAGGCCGCTCTAGCGTTTCTGGGTCACTTCTGTGATGCTTGAGCGGTCTACGAGCGCACTGGCTATTGGGGTCATTTGGCGTTCCATACATTCATACTTACTCCGCGTCATCCTGCCAATGAGGCGGTTGCAAAATTATATATTCCCGTTAAAAAATAGTGTACGTTCTAAATGACACGGATTTCGGAATAATTTACACGCCTATGCCCTCTAACGCCATCTATGTAAAAACCCACTGAAATAGCGCACCGTTCGCCGCTAGCATGACTGAAGATGCTCGGGCGTGCTGGAAACATGTGATTGCTGAAGTGCATGCCCTTGCTGCGGGAAGATACCATGCGCATGCGCGCAATGTGTGCATGCCGTGGTCGCCCGCACACTTCCATCGTGTTTTTCTTTCACATCACGAAACCTTCTTAGGTTTGTATGCAAATCCGAAGATTTCACTTCATCCGTTCCATACAAAACAGCACATCATTTTATGTGTACATCACGAGGCCATAGTTATGGACGCAAAATGACCAATACTATTGACGTTGTCATTCGTACCACAGATAAGTAAAAGCTGCGTTAAGTTACAGTTGTACTTGTGAGACACTGCCGTTTTGTCAAGCGTCATGTGGTCGAGTGCCGCCCTTTCCATATACATTCCGGAGTGCCGATCGAAGCGCCATCCAAATGGCCAATAAGGGGGTACGTGCTGCCCCGAGCTGGCGCTGTTTGTGTGCGGTGTGTGGACAAAGTGTCGCGGTCACCTCCCTGCTCCGCCGACAGGCATTGGTGCCGTCAGAGAAGGGCGCGATGACCCACCAGCAGGACGACGCCTTCTCCGTGTTCTACCCCATCACGGTCAAGCTGCTGATGTGCGACCCGATCAACCACTACATCTACCTGCCGCTCTGCTTTGTATTCACACAGGTGGGTGCCACTGGTCGGTTCTGCGTGGTCAGAGTACCGTGGAGTCGGCCGTCGGTGGCATGACAGTGCGATCAGAGTACCGTGGAGTCGGCCGTCGGTGGCATGACAGTGCGATCAGAGTACCGCGGAGTCGGCCGTCGGTCGTGTGGCAGCATGAGCAGAGTACCGCGGAGTCGGCCGTCGGTCGTGTGACAGCATGATCAGAGTACCGTGGAGTCGGCCGTCGGTCGTGTGGCAGCATGAGCAGAGTACCGTGGAGTCGGCCCGTCGGTCGTGTGACAGCATGAGCAGAGTACCGTGGAGGCCGTCGGTCGTGTGGCAGCATGATCAGAGTACCCGCGGAGTCGGCCGTCGGTGGCATGACAGTGCGATCAGAGTACCGTGGAGTCGGCCGTCGGTGGCATGACAGTGCGATCAGAGTACCCGCGGAGTCGGGCCGTCGGTCGTGTGGCAGCATGAGCAGAGTACCGTGGAGTCGGCCGCGGGTCGTGTGGCAGCATGAGCAGAGTACCGTGGAGTCGTCCGTCGGTGGCATGACAGTGCGATCAGAGTAACCGCGGAGTCGGCCGTCGGTGGCATGACAGGTGCGATCAGAGTACCGCGGAGTCGGCCGTCGGTGGCATGACAGTGCGATCAGAGTACCGCGGAGTCGGCCGTCGGTCGTGTGGCAGCATGATCAGAGTACCGTGGAGTCGGCCGTCGGTCGTGTGGCAGCATGAGCAGAGTACCGTGGAGTCGGCCGTCGGTCGTGTGGCAGCATGAGCAGAGTACCGTGGAGGCCGTCGGTCGTGTTGGCAGCATGATCAGAGTACCGCGGAGTCGGCCGTCGGTGGCATGACAGTGCGATCAGAGTACCGTGGAGTCGGCCGTCGGTGGCATGACAGTGCGATCAGAGTACCGCGGAGTCGGCCGTCGGTCGTGTGGCAGCATGAGCAGAGTACCGTGGAGGCCGTCGGTCGTGTGGCAGCATGATCAGAGTACCGCGGAGTCGGCCGTCGGTGGCATGACAGTGCGATCAGAGTACCGTGGAGTCGGCCGTCGGTGGCATGACAGTGCGATCAGAGTACCGCGGAGTCGGCCGTCGGTCGTGTGGCAGCATGAGCAGAGTACCGTGGAGTCGGCCGTCGGTCGTGTGGCAGCATGAGCAGAGTACCGCGGAGTCGGCCGTCGGTGGCATGACAGTGCGATCAGAGTACCGCGGAGTCGGCCGTCGGTGGCATGACAGTGCGATCAGAGTACCGCGGAGTCGGCCGTCGGTGGCATGACAGTGCGATCAGAGTACCGCGGAGTCGGCCGTCGGTCGTGTGGCAGCATGAGCAGAGTACCGTGGAGTCGGCCGTCGGTCGTGTGGCAGCATGAGCAGAGTACCGTGGAGCCGGCCGTCGGTGGCATGACAGTGCGATCAGAGTACCGCGGAGTCGGCCGTCGGTGGCATGACAGTGCGATCAGAGTACCGCGGAGTCGGCCGTCGGTCGTGTGGCAGCATGATCAGAGTACCGTGGAGTCGGCCGTCGGTCGTGTGGCAGCATGAGCAGAGTACCGTGGAGTCGGCCGTCGGTCGTGTGACAGCATGATCAGAGTACCGTGGAGTCGGCCGTCGGTCGTGTGGCAGCATGAGCAGAGTACCGCGGAGTCGGCCGTCGGTCGTGTGACAGCATGATCAGAGTACCGTGGAGTCGGCCGTCGGTCGTGTGGCAGCATGAGCAGAGTACCGTGGAGTCGGCCGTCGGTCGTGTGACAGCATGAGCAGAGTACCGTGGAGTCGGCCGTCGGTCGTGTGGCAGCATGAGCAGAGTACCGTGGAGTCGGCCGTCGGTCGTGTGGCAGCATGAGCAGAGTACCGTGGAGGCCGTCGGTCGTGTGGCAGCATGATCAGAGTACCGCGGAGTCGGCCGTCGGTGGCATGACAGTGCGATCAGAGTACCGTGGAGTCGGCCGTCGGTGGCATGACAGTGCGATCAGAGTACCGCGGAGTCGGCCGTCGGTCGTGTGGCAGCATGAGCAGAGTACCGTGGAGTCGGCCGTCGGTCGTGTGGCAGCATGATCAGAGTACCGTGGAGTCGGCCGTCGGTCGTGTGACAGCATGAGCAGAGTACCGTGGAGGCCGTCGGTCGTGTGACAGCATGATCAGAGTACCGTGGAGTCGGCCGTCGGTCGTGTGGCAGCATGATCAGAGTACCGTGGAGTCGGCCGGTCGGTCGTGTGGCAGCATGAGCAGAGTACCGTGGAGTCGGCCGTCGGTCGTGTGGCAGCATGAGCAGAGTACCGTGGAGTCGGCCGTCGGTGGCATGACAGTGCGATCAGAGTACCGCGGAGTCGGCCGTCGGTGGCATGACAGTGCGATCAGAGTACCGTGGAGTCGGCCGTCGGTGGCATGACAGTGCGATCAGAGTACCGCGGAGTCGGCCGTCGGTCGTGTGGTAGCATGAGCAGAGTACCGTGGAGTCGGCCGTCGGTCGTGTGGCAGCATGAGCAGAGTACCGTGGAGTCGGCCGTCGGTCGTGTGGCAGCATGATCAGAGTACCGTGGAGTCGGCCGTCGGTCGTGTGGCAGCATGAGCAGAGTACCGTGGAGTCGGCCGTCGGTGGCATGACAGTGCGATCAGAGTACCGCGGAGTCGGCCGTCGGTCGTGTGACAGCATGATCAGAGTACCGTGGAGTCGGCCGTCGGTCGTGTGGCAGCATGAGCAGAGTACCGTGGAGTCGGCCGTCGGTCGTGTGACAGCATGAGCAGAGTACCGTGGAGTCGGCCGTCGGTCGTGTGACAGCATGATCAGAGTACCGTGGAGTCGGCCGTCGGTCGTGTGACAGCATGAGCAGAGTACCGTGGAGGCCGTCGGTCGTGTGACAGCATGATCAGAGTACCGTGGAGTCGGCCGTCGGTCGTGTGGCAGCATGAGCAGAGTACCGTGGAGTCGGCCGTCGGTCGTGTGACAGCATGATCAGAGTACCGTGGAGTCGGCCGTCGGTCGTGTGACAGCATGATCAGAGTACCGTGGAGTCGGCCGTCGGTCGTGTGGCAGCATGAGCAGAGTACCGTGGAGTCGGCCGTCGGTCGTGTGGCAGCATGAGCAGAGTACCGTGGAGGCCGTCGGTCGTGTGACAGCATGATCAGAGTACCGTGGAGTCGGCCGTCGGTCGTGTGGACAGCATGACGAGATAACCGTGGAGTCGGCCGTCGGTCGTGTGACAGCATGATCAGAGTACCGTGGAGTCGGCCGTCGGTCGTGTGACAGCATGAGCAGAGTACCGTGGAGTCGGCCGTCGGTCGTGTGACAGGCATGAGCAGAGTACCGTGGAGTCGGGCCGTCGGTGGCATGACAGTGCGATCAGAGTACCGTGGAGTCGGCCGTCGGTCGTGTGACAGCATGATCAGAGTACCGTGGAGTCGGCCGTCGGTCGTGTGGCAGCATGAGCAGAGTACCGTGGAGTCGGCCGTCGGTCGTGTGACAGCATGAGCAGAGTACCGTGGAGTCGGCCGTCGGTCGTGTGGCAGCATGAGCAGAGTACCGTGGAGGCCGTCGGTCGTGTGGCAGCATGAGCAGAGTACCGTGGAGGCCGTCGGTCGTGTGACAGCATGATCAGAGTACCGTGGAGTCGGCCGTCGGTCGTGTGACAGCATGAGCAGAGTACCGTGGAGTCGGCCGTCGGTCGTGTGACAGCATGAGCAGAGTACCGTGGAGTCGGCCGTCGGTCGTGTGACAGCATGAGCAGAGTACCGTGGAGTCGACCGTCGGTCGTGTGACAGCATGGTCGCAGTCGGAAGCTTCCTGGCCATACTGCTCTGCCGCGTCACCCTGGGCTCACTGTGTTTGTCTAGGCTGAAATGGTTTGGTTCCGATGCATGATTTGAGCCGTGTTTGGAACGTTGAGTACAAAAACGAGTGGATAGTCGTTTGCACTTTGAAACAGTTAGAGGAAAAGCGTCGTCCCGTCACTTCACGGGTGAGAAACACACGAACTCTAAAATGGGTCACAGGTTTCGCGACAGGATACACATACGTGTCATAAAAGCCGCCTCAGGATAAACGGTCGGCGCGCCTCACAAGCGTAGCAACCAATCAACCAAGCTGTGTGCGCGTGCTGGTGTGAGCCATGCTGCGGAGGATGGGTGGGTGGGTGGCACCGGATTAACGGGTGTGTTTGTGCACGGCGAATGGCCAGCAACACAAACTTCCTATCTTGGTCGTGCCGGTTTTAATCATCTAGCGTGGTCCGCTCGGCTTGGCTCAGTACGGCACCGTAAATTGTGAGCCCCAAAATCCGAACCCAGTGCCTGGCACGGCCTGGAGGCTTGTCGGCCAGCCCTGCGCGCCGGCAGCATTCCTGCTGTCAGGAGGACTGAGTGTGGCTGGCCGGACGGCGGCTGGGCAGCAGCACGGTCTGCAGCCGCTCACGCCGGGGGCGTGTCTGTCGTCGGCCCGCGCCGCCATCGGCGCCCATGTATTTCGACGACAGCTCTGGCCGGCATGGCATTTGGGGTACATTCGCAACCCACCAAAAATGGTTTGTTTTACGTGCTGACTCGTATAATATTTGGTGGACATGTCCGCAGCGCAACTCGTTTTCTGTTTGCATTTTCGAAACTTTCGTGATAACACGGTCTATGGTATCTAGGAAACCGGAGGTACGCGGCTCGATTCCCCGCGCTGTCCGCCCTTCCGACCAGCGTGAGAGGCAGATGAATTCGTATAGCTTCAGCAACGCGGCTCGATTCCCCGCGCTGTCGGCCCTTCTGGCCAGAGTGAGACGCAGACGATGCCGTATAGCTTCAGCAACGCGGCTTGATTTCCCGAGCTGTTCGCCCTCCTTGCCAGAGTGAGAGGTGAACGACGCCGTGAAGCTTCAGCAGCTCAGTGCGTCATGAAGTACCAATGGCATACAACAACTGCGCATGCGAGACAAGCATTCTGACGATGGAATCTGTGCATTATGCTATTTGCGGCTCATAACAGACATTTTCTTCACCTGTCGTCGGTCCTGGGCGCGCAAATTGGCTTGCTTTTAAGCGAGCCTTTAGCGTCACTCCTGCTTCACTTCGATCAAGTGGAGGAAAAAGCTTTGTGCGTCTGGCAAAGATTTTACGTGACGTCAGGTAGAAGCTTTGTCGTCCTGAGCGCTGCGAACACCAAAAGGCGCTGAGTCTATGGACATGACGTCACGCGTGATGTCGGCGGTGTAGACTATTTGTCTTCCGGGCCGCCGTAAGTGCACTTTTGAGTGTATCCTCTCTTGTAGCATCGTTGCAGTATCGAGGCACACAATACTGCCGTGTCATGCGGCTGTGATCGGACGACAGTGACTTGCGATGTGAGGCGAAACAGCTGACCGCGGTCCCACCTTAGATGCAGGTGCATGCCTGCACTGTGTCATAACAGAGCTGTCTGTGTCGTGCATTGGTGGTTTGCGGCGGCGCACTAGATGTAGCTTCTCCCAGTTGCCTGGCTGTCGCAGCTCTCGCGTCAACAGAGAGAGAGGCAGTGCTCGCGCTCGCCCCCTGGGCGCGAGCTGCGCCACCTCTGTTGCTTACCGACCAGGGTATCCACTGCGCAGCCCCGGCGCCGGGCATCGAGCGCCCCCCGTCCGCGTCCGCTATCTGCTGGGCCCGCTCGTATGTTGACCCGTCGACTTGTGATAGGCGTATTCGCCTACGCACCGGGCATCGATCGGCGCAGGTAGCGTTGATTGTCCACCGTCGGACTCGCTCACGAAACATGCGGCCATCTTTGCTCGTCGCTAGTGATTATGGTGTCCTTGGGAGCAAATGTGTGGCGGGGAAGCGAGGTACATGCTTAGGAACGTTTTAAAAAGAGGGGGAGACCCAGGGCACATTAAATGAACGTTCACAGGGGAGGCAAGCCGTGGCCCAGCGGGCACGATAAATACATTTGCCAGCTCTTAATCCATAAGCTACTTTAGAGGCAAAGAGCTGGTCTGGCTGCTAATTGCCATCTACATCATATGTCTACTGATGTTTCCCACCGATGCACAATTTCATCTACTCGACTCATGTATTCCATTCGGCAAACAGACAACACAGGCTGTTAAAAATATGCATGCGTATTCATGCGGCAGCATGATTTTCACTGGCCATGTCAAATTCCACGAGTGGGGAGACATTTTGTATCACTGGGAGGCATCCTCTGTCATAGTGAACATGCTAAAATAAGGCCTGAGCACAGACAGGGCAGAATTTCAAAATCGCATACTACCATAGCATTTCACAAGAATCTCTAAGACAGGTTTTTATCGTGTAGAAATACAAAAGTCATGAAAGGAATAATCTTTCAGGTCTTCCTCTCCCAATCCTTGAACGGGCCCGCCATCGGCGGCCACCGCTCTGTCCGGGCTGCTGCTGGTCGGCGGCGGCCGCCACCGACAGGGCCGGCCGCGAACTGAACGTCCCACTGGTTTGTCGCATGTTTGTCGATTATTACCGCTACTCGTTATGTGGAGAGGAGGTGGTACGCCTGCTGCAACACCTTTTACCGAATTCACTGCCTTGACACCATACCACGTCATAATTTATAAATTCAGAGAGCTTCATACCCAGAGTATGGATTAGTCCACCGGACATTCATTTGCCTCTCCAGCACTCCGGATCCAACATAACCGGATTTATGCGCTTTTGTATACGAGACGGAGGCATCCTCTTGAACAAGATGCGTATATCCGTCGAAAGCGTTTAGCGTAACTCAGCATTTAAGGGGAAGACTTGTTGGTTATCACACCGCCAACCGACTGAATCATTTTGAGGCATGAAATGCAGCAAGGGTGTCAGGCGTTTCAAGGAACGGCTGACTAAACCGAGCATGGAATGTTTTGTATTGCAGTCTCCTGTCTAACATGCACGTCGATTTTTAATAGTCTATATTGAGCTTGCATCTGATAGGATGGAACTGATTGGGCTAACTTCTAGTGCGTTGATTTTGTAGTTCTCAGCTGTTCAAGTTTGGGATTCCGTACTCCATCATTGGGACATGTATTGCCCCTTACGTATATGTGTGTGCCGGTTCCTATAGCCGCGTCCGGAGGGTTCAGACGCCGAGTTCAGCACGTGGTATGCATCTGGGTCTGGGTACCAGTGGCGGCTGATTGTTTGACCCGGTAGATGCCAGTTGGCGGGAGGCGTGAGGGCCTCCGCGGCTACACCGCGAAACGGTGCCAAAGCATGGGAGGCGTGAGGGCCTCCGCGGCTACACCGCGAAACGGTGCCAAAGCATGGGAGGCGTGAGGGCCTCCGCGGCTACACCGCGAAACGGTGCCAAAGCATGGGAGGCGTGAGGGCCTCTGCGGCTACACCGCGAAACGGTGCCAAAGCATGACATGACACGTGAAGGTTCCCCAGGCTGAATTCTCCTTCATTGTTAACGAGCCGGTAGTCTCAAACCATGTCAGTCTTAACTAGGCGTTCAGACAGAACAAGAAACAAGTAAAAATGAAAACATTGAACTAAAAAGAAGGAAAAGTTTTCCGAAAAGCAATTTTGGCTGACCTCACCGCGCGACCCTCGGCCCCGGGAGCGCTGCAACGGGCGTGTGGGGACGCGGCACCGTAACCCCAGCAGCACTCGGATGAAGAGTGGTGAGACGGCCGGACATGGCGATGCGGGTGATGGGGAGGGAGCGGCCCGGCCAGGGAGCAAGTGCTCACCTGCCGCCAGGGGTGCTAGTCCCCGAAAAATACAGCTCGCGGTGTTCCACCGGTTCTGGAACTGAGACCCGATGGGGTGCTGCTCCCCTACACCGGCCGAAGCCGGTGCACTTGCGGGGGTAGAAGAACCAACGCTGTAAGCAGACAGAACGTAGCTTCTGGGTGCTAGGGTGTGCTAAAGCTTGTCCTAAAATATATCCGTTGGCTCGCTATACATGGTAGCAAATGATGTTGCAATTCGCCATATGAAAAGCTGTTATCGAACGGGGTAATTGGGAAGGTGGCTTTTGGATTGGATGAATCGGCATGCATGGCTTAGGTAGCTCCAAAACGAGGCAAACACAGATACATTTTGAAAGGGAGTGAGGCATTAACATTGCTGGCATATCCACCCGCAAAATGTGTGAAAGAAGGCTTTGGCGCAAAGGCCAATTGCATCTTAACGCGGGCACTCGTTATTTTTATACAGACGGTTGGAAGACGTCATCTTGCCCGGGCTGTGCATGTATTTGATCGCGTGGTTCTCGTGTAAGAACGCTGTCCCGTTATGTGTGCGTTTACCGCCGAACTTCAGGCAATCTTCATGTGCCTTAACCGTATCGCCGAACTCAATCTATGCTCTCACTTCGTTTACCAATTATCTAAACTGAGTTCACTCGCTTCAGTGGCACGCTCACAGACACAAACTGTTGCACTCATCCAAGAAAAAGCTGGGGCCCTCGGAGAAAGCGGCGACCATGGCGTGGATTTTGAGCTGTGTTGGAATCACAGGACACGAGTCGGCATATGAGTCTGCCACGGAAGGTGCGCTTCAGAGGCCGGGCTACTATGAACACATTGTTTCCAGTGACTTGGGTGATGCAGCATTGGCTTATGGGAATCGTCCTTCGGGAAGATCCGGAATAAGGGGATCTTGTTTTGCCCGCCTACGGACAAGACATAGCTATGGTACCCATGGTGGCTGTCATGCGAGCCTGGCTTGCGATCGTGGTGTGGTGGTTACGACATCCCACTGATTGTTTACCATACCTTGACACAGAGGGTGCGCTACTTTGAGCGGGCTAGAGCTTTGCTGTCTTTAATAGAAGAACTACCGGAGGGCGATGTTGCTGTTCTGAAGTTTGTGTGTGTCGATGGGCTTCAGGTAATATATTCTGCCGTTTAATCCCCAAACACCGTCATTGACCGTACCGTTTGGAGACATTTCACAAAACTACGTATGTTATACTACAGCAGAGTCTTTAAAACTGCGTATGTTGCGACGGTGGGGAGGGGTTCGTGGCACACCAGTTACACACAACCCTCATCGCAGAATGGATGACGGCACTTGACGAGCTAATTTCAACCTAAGCTTAATCGAGGCTCATTTCAACATGAGCTTAATCAAGGTCAGGCTCTCATTATGACCCCATGCTTTTTCATAATGTCTTCCGTGTTTCAGAGTGCACACGGTACAGTGGAGTCAGAACAGTGTGATAGTGTATGATTTGTGTGCACTACTGTTGTGTACTGTATAATGTGAACTAACGCTATGAAGATTATATTATTTAGCTTTATCTGCGAATGACCAGCCTAATTACATTGATATAATCGCATCGTCGTGCCATATGATAGATTACAGTTGGCAAATAGGCATATGATACTACGCACATAAGGTTATTGGGCGCTTGAACATGCACGTAAAGTAAACGGGCGCTTGCATGTGTGCATAAAGTTATCGGGCGCTTTGACATGCATGTAGAGTTAACGGGCGCTTGCACGTGTACATAAAGTTATCGGGCGCTTGAAGGTGTACATTAAATTAACGGGCGCTTGCACGTGTACACAAAGTCATCGGGCGCTTGACCATACACGTAAAGTTAATGGGCGCTTGGACGTGTGCATAAAGTTATCGGGCGCTTGAACATGCACGTAAAGTTAACGGGCGCTTGCACGTGTACATAAAGTTATCGGGCGCTTGAACATGTACGTAAAGTTAACGGGCGCTTGCACGTGTACATAAAGTTATCGGGCGCTTGTACGTGTACATAAAGTTAACGGGCGCTTGCACGTGTACATAAAGACATCGGGCGCTTGCACGTGGACATAAAGTTATCGGGCGCTTGAACATGTACTTAAAGTTAACGGGCGCTTGCACGTGGACATAAAGTTATCGGGGGCTTGAACATGCACGTAAAGCTAACGGGCGCTTGCACGTGTACATAAAGTTATCGGGCGCTTGAATGTGTACATGAAGTTATTGGGCGCTTGAACGTGTTCATAAAGTTACTGGGCGCTTGACTACGAGGGGCGACCGGGAGGACGACGGGCACGGCCTGCGGAGAGAAGTGACCAGTCTCGACCTATCGAGGATAGAAACTGTGATTGCTAATAGCGGATGCAAAATGTTCGGAAGTCGTCCGTGGAGAATTTCAGCCTCTTCCGTCCCGTGGTTCAGAACTTGTCCTATAAGAAACCCGAGGGCCGCTTGAGGCGACCCTCGTCCGTCTAGGGTGATGAATTGGGCCCACAGATATTGCGTCATTTGTGGGCTACATGCATAGGCAATTCGTCCTCTTCATTATGTTGACTTCGTGCTGCCGGCCTTTCGTCCTCTACACTCCATGTTAATACAAATATTTTACTTAAAACACGGAGCTTTCGGAGCTGGTTACGCAGAGGGACACTGGGCGCACGCCCCCTTCCTAGGCCTGGAAGGGCCTCCGGGCCTCTTGGGACCGATGACCAAGGACCCGATTAGAGGGATCGAGGGCTGACCGGAGGTCGTCTTTAGGGGTCCTGGACTGCAGGGCCAGATCCCAATATCAGTCACATGACCTCTTGCACCGATCGGTGCCGCCTAGGTCAGTGTGTGCCTCTATGTCGATTAAGCAGTCACAGCACCTTCTGCACCGATCGGTGTCCTCTATGTTTATGTTTGCCTTAATGCCGATCAGAGACCGCCAGTACCGAACAGTGGGCTCCGTGTCGGCCCGGGTCTGGGGGCCGGTTTCCCAAGCAGGGACAGGACCGGGCCTGCGATCTATGTTGGTTGTGGCTCTGAAACAATGAGAGGTCTGCGGTGTCTAACAGTGGGTCCTGTGTTGCCAAGGTGCCGCGAGGGGACCAGGGATGCCTTTGCTTAACATATACAGGGATGGGACCCGAATGTCAAGAAGGCGTCTTGCGTTGGATGGAGTCCTCTGACAATGAAATGAGATATAAAAACTTACGGTGAAAATGTCCACAATGAGGCAATGATCGGGCCCTCTTCAGCCAGGGCCCTAGCACTGGACAAGAGGCCCATTCGTTCCACTGCAGTCAGGAGCGTGGTGAGCCGAACTTGTGTCCATGTGCCAATTGGCCTGCGCGTTGATCCAGGTGTAAGTGCCCGGTCAGAGGGCCTCTGGCAGCGCGGAGCGGCGGACGCATCATGTATCCTCAGAGGGCCTCTGAATCGAACAGGTGGCCACGACCCTCGCGTCGTCAGAATGACAGCCGGCAAGTGCTCCGGGCTGGGACGGACAGGCCCTTCAGACCCTGATCAGGAAAGCTAATTGGCCCCCGGGTGCTTCACCACAGACCCCCCCCCCTCCCTGCCCGGAAAAAAAAATAGAGGTTTCCTATATGGTGGATCGCCATGGTGCCAAACACCGTGTTGTCATTTGGCCAACACGTGTTTTCCTGAAATTGTGCATCTTTTTTCGGAATAAACTAGTGAAAAAGTTACATAGAATGGTCTTGCTAACGCCCGCTCGAAATTTTTAGAACCAAAAGCAGGTATGCCCGGCGTTGCAGTTTTCGTCGCTGCGAGTGGCGTTGGCTAATGCAGCTAACACTGGGCGGCGGGCCCAGGCGCGCCAAAGTGGCCATGTGTCGCGAGTGGCGTTCGCCGATGCAGCTAACACTGGGTGGCGGGCACGGGCACGCCGAAGTAGCCATGTGTCGCGAGTGGCGTTGGCCGATGCAGCTAACACTGGGTGGCGGGCACGGGCGCGCCGAAGTGGCCATGTGGCGTGAAATAGTGCTTCCAAACGTATAGTATTTATATTATATTAATGCAATATGTATATTATATTAAATGGTGTTCCACATTGATATGGGATTTTGGAACTGAAAGAGCCATCTTGCAGATCTTTCGGTGCTTTTCACAATCCTGCCCCTCCGAAGGCTTCAGACCATTTAGTATCGGAGCTACGCGCCTGCGAAAATGGGGAAAGGTTTGTCGGGTGGAGTATTTCATGTCACCTTAGCGTTCATGACGTCATAATAACGTCAGCGAAATCTTGCCATTCCATAAGTCATGCGACGATCAAGGTCAAGAAAAGACGATTGTCGAGGCGTTCATATCTGGTGTTCGTGAGCGCGATTTCCGGATAAAACGGTCGTCAAATAGCTCCCAATCAATGTTGTGCAAGGTACGATAAGGTATTCAATCCATGACACACTGAGGAGCATATTTGCTGAACATAGCATTGTGCTGCTTAGAGCAGTCTTCTCTATTTGAAAAGCGTGCCAATAGTTATAAGTGATCTTGTTGCATCATATGTGATGATTGCTTCTATATCTTAAACGTGAAACATTTCTTTTATATCAATTGGTGCCGCCCAGTGGTCAAAATGGAGCGCTCAACAGTTAGTGAAACACAAGCAACGAGATTCAGCCATCACGTGAACGGTGTGTGCTGCTCAAAATATGTATTTGTTCCCATCTGAGAATTGTACCGTTGCAAACGATGACTTCCACGCGCACGACTTGATTTTATGAAGCGTTCAAAGGCCACGCGTGGTCGTGGCCGTCCGCTTGTTGGCCGTCACCTCCTGTCAGCTGCCGGGTCGACGCTGTGCCTTCTTTTGAAACTGCAAGGCTGGGATTCGTAATACAACGTCACATGCCTTTGATCTAATTTTTAAATGTCTACCTACAATTTCCAACGGTCAACATTAAAGGAAGTGATCCACATTGTATGGGACTTTGCACTGAAATGTCCACCTTGAAGATTATTCGGTGCAGTTCACAGCTCTGCGCTTTTTAAAGGGAATATTCCACATTTGGAGATCTGAAGATTTACAATTTATGTTTAGTGGATATGCTCTTCAACGCGTCATTGTGTGATAACATTATCGTACCTAGCTCAACATTAATCAGTTGTCGGTTGACAGTTGACAGTCAGTTGACAGCCGTTACATCTGGAAGTCGCGCTCACGAACGTTAGATATTAACTTATTGACAAGTGTATTTTTTGGCCTCAATCAACGTATGACCACTGGAATGGCGGGATTTAGGTGACATAGCGCCATGGATGCCTGGGTGACCTTGAGATATTCTCCCCGAAAAGCCTGCACATCTTAGCGGGCATGAAGCTCAAAAACTATTGGAGACTGTTTACACTTCGTAACTGCCATGACAATAGCCATGCATACAAAAACGCAAGATGTTCGTTAGCAAGTACTATGATACTCCTCACAATGGAAACCGCGAACTATGCTGTGTGTAAAGCATCAAACATTGTTATCACTTGTGGTCGGTCTTAGCCACGCAAAGTGACCTTTTTACAACAAAACATCTTGCCATTTCTTTCTTACTTCAGTCGAGTCGCGTAGAAGATAATGCGCGTCTGACAAATATTATGCGCAAATTCATGTAATATATTTGTCGTCCGCGTCGCTTCCAGTGCCAAACAGCGCTGAATCTATTGGGTATGACGTCATGGGTAACATCGACGGCATAGATTCTTTGTCCTACGGGTCGCCGCGGACACACCTCTGGTTTCGTGCCGCTGCCGGTGGCCGACGCTGTTGTGTTTGGGGGGCGGTTGTGTCTGATGGGCCGACGCAGCGCGAGCCTGACCCAGCCCCGGCCGCTGCCCCCAGGTGACGCGCTTCACCACGCTGTTTTCGTTCGTCACGCCCAACGTGATCAGCGTGACGCGCGTGTTCGTCGTCGTGCCGGGACTGCGGCTGCTGCTGTTGGAGCCGCTGGGCCTGCGCCAGACCGGCGTCGCCATCGTGCTCATCGGCGAGTGGATGGACTCGCTGGACGGCTTCGTGGCCCGCCTGCGCGCTGCCAATCCGGCCATGCAGTCAGAGGTCGGCGCCATCGGATACTACATGGACGGCATCTGCGACGGCATCAGCGCCGTCATGCTGCTGTTCGTATGCTTGGTATACCTGAAGCGGCACCCGCCACGCCAGAGCGGCCGCGTGCTGCAGCTGCCGGTCATCTGCTCCAAGGTGAGGCTCCCTGTCCCGGTCGACTCGTTCCTTGCCCCCGCTTTTCTTTCTTTCCCCCTTTACATTATGTCCGGATGGGTTTGCGGGTTCAGAGTTAACGCCAAGCTGCGCTTGTCGCATGTCACCCTGACCCCACCATCCGATCGTGAAATTCCAGGTCAGCGGCACGATTTTGCGTCGGAAGTTTAACTCGCGACAATTTTCGGTACCGTCCGCCCTGCCCCTGACCTCACCTGACTTTGCGCGGCCTCTGCCCCCGCCGCAGGCCGTCCCAGCCAGGGGATGCCTGCGGCCACATTTAGCGAGCGCCGAAGCGACTCGAACCCACCCACCCCGCCTCAAGTAGGCTAGGAGGCAGAGCCGCTGCCCCCGACCGAGCTAAGCGGCGGACTGAACCGTCATCTGTCGTGCTATGCATGCCGCGTGCCGACCCGTCACCCTGTGTCCCGGTGTGGCGCCCTGTGGCTCGCGAGCGCACCAGGCAGGCCGCTAGGCGAGACCATTGGAGTTACTGCGCCCGTTGCCTCAGCTGTGAGATGTTTGCTTGCGTGTTAGGCCGGCGGACTCCATCTGTGCAGACGCCTGGTTGGGTGCGCTCCAGGTGCACACCATCTACACCAGCTGTCAGTGGTTCCCGTCGAGTCTTCACCACGCTGGCCCAGGTCGACAGTTTGGCTCACTTTTTGTGGTTTTATTTTCCAATACTGCTTCATGAGCCTGAGCCATGAGCCTGAGCGAAGATCATTAAAAAGAAAAAGCATTAGATGGGGAAAGAGAAGCCCACAATTCAGCCAACGCATAATTTCCAAACCAGCACAGTAACGAAGACTCAGCTCAACCGAACACCTCAGAATAATTGAAGACTAAATCTCCCACGAAGCGCATCACGTACCTAGCGTTTTGCACAGCGGTTGGCAGACGGCGAAATAATTTTGCAGCCCCATTTCTGGGCTTCGGTGTCCAGTGTCGTTTGGCCTGCGTGTTTTGCGCCCAGTGTCCAGTGTCGGGCTTCACAAAAGATGAGGAACGACACTGGACACTTTTCTCTACAGCGAGGGCCCAACACCCCTGATTAGTCACTACGGTGAGGTCAGAGCACAGCTGTGACGTGATGGGCCATTCCGCGGGTCTTCCCCGCCGGGACTGGCTGGACGGTGTGAGCGGCGACAGAGCTGCATGGCAAACCGGCCGAGCGTGATGCGACAGGCCCCGAGCCAAGGCCATCCGCAGCCAGCCTTTTCATGCTGCCGCCGTGCCGGAGCGTGATTGGACGCCGGCGCGGCCATTCGTCGCAAAGCAGCTGATGGGAAAGGCCGCAAAACGGCGTGCGGTATTGCGAGCTGCCGACCATCACTGATGCCCGGTGTGCAGCCGGGGCCGGCTTGGCAGAGGCGGCATCGAGCCACGGCAGCCCCGGGCGGGTCCGGCCGGGGTGGACCGCCGGCCGGAGGAGCACGCGCGGCACTGGTCGGTGGTGACGGCGGCCGGACGCTTATCGGCGGCACTGGCCCGGTCGGCCGACCTCATTATCGGCCTGAGGTGTGCTGCGTGGGTAGCGAAGGGGGGCGGGGGTCGGCTGGGCCGGACGCCGTGCTGATAACGGCACGGAGCGAACGGTGCCCAAAGCTGGCGCGACCAGGTGCCGCCCGTGATGACGCAGAGGCCTGTCTCAGAAGCACGGCGTTCTCCCGGCGCGGTGACGACACGGCTGCGATCCCAGACGGCTGCGGTCAGGCTGCCTCACCCGCGGCACCGACACCGCCGCCCCGGCCGGCGCCGAGCCGGGGCGGCCGGACGGCGGCGGCGTATCTGGTGGACGTGCCAGGCGGCGACGCTGCCGGCCCGGACCGCGTCCGGAAATGCGCCAACGGTGGTGCCTGGCTGCTCCGGGAACAGCCACGCGACGGGGGCTGTGACGGCGACGCAGCCGGCGGACGGCAGCGACTCGCGGCGGCCGCTCGCCGTGTGGTGCGCTAGAGTTGGCTGTGCAACGTGAGTGGCGCCGGCGGCGCCGCGGGCTGGTAGCCGTGAGCGGCGGGATGTGATGGCCAGCCAGAGCGGCCTAGCATGCATTCAGGGAGCTGGCTGGTCTCGGCCACGCAGCCCGCCTGTACGAGCGGCCCGAGCGATAGAGCCCAACCGCCGCCGGCTGGCAGAGCGCTAACCTGAGATGTAACAAAAGGTCCGTGTGCTCGGGATGTTGCGCAGACCGTCCGTCAGACATCGTATGGTGAACAGAGCGGCCGGCGTTATCAGTGATCTGTTAGAGGCGGACGTGGGGGAGATCTGCGCCCGGCTCGCCACGTGCGGCAGATACGGCGATCTGTCCTGGCCCTCCTGGCTTGCGCGCGTGCTTGTTAAAAGAGTAATAGGTAAGCTCTTTTAGAATAGCGACTGAAAGCTTAAACGTCTTTTTTCTATTGTGTCTGGCGACCCCGCACTCTTCATTCCACCAAGGGACTGGCACGCACTTTGGCTTATCAGTCGGGAAAGGCATGGATTGCTTTGTAGAAGCTGTGATTGCCGAGTTAATGGCTTTAATAAACGAAGAGAGGGAGTCGCCAGCTGAAGGCTGGGTGTTTCTGCAACACTCACCAATGAGCGCCGTCCAATCGGCTCTATGCAGGTCCTAACGGGGCGGCCAAATGCCTGATCGTGAGGAGATGGTACTCAAGCAGACGAGAAAATGATCGTTCCTGGTAGGGAGTGCTCGACATCCCCCAAAAAAGGCCCGAACAGAATTCCTGTACATATCGGCACGTCAGTGGCAGAGGGCGTTGTCAGATGGTGGTGTCCGGTGGGAGAAGTGTCCGGTTTTTTTTTCAAAATGCACAAGCTGTTCCTGTTCAGAAAATGCTCCAGAACTAGAAGATCCCGACTGTTGGCAAATTCACCACCCATGCCGCGTTGCGAGGCGTAAAGTCACCAAAGTTCAAGAACGGAGATGAGAGCTGAGCAGAGCCAGCCAGTGTCCCGAAATTGCTTCCCACTTCGGTGGAGGAGTAATATTGCTATTTACGAAGAGGTGGAAAATGATATGATTGCCGACATGTTTAACGCAACACAAATGGGATGGAACATACACTATTCGACTGCTTACTAATCGCCCTCTAATTCCTTCGTCTTTTTCAGACCCTAAGCACCGTCCTGCTGGTCTGGCATCCTGCCCAAGTCCAAGCATTTGCCAATTACGGACTTCCTCACAATCCACTGTCCACCGAAGGCCATATGTTCATAGTGCGACAGTTACCCGTGATCTTTGGAAATTTTTGTTTCATTTGAATTGGTAAAAAATACATCTCAGGTGCCAAGTGACCTCTAGGAGCTTCTCTCAGCCGAGTTGTAAAGATTACACCATACACCGACGAAACCACGTTGCCACTACCTCAGCTCAGTAGATGTCGAAGACGCCAATTTTTCAAAGCCTGACGTGAATTTCAAGGGAACTGGACCTGCCAACGAGTTTTCTTATTCAGCATGCGTAGAACGAAGCAGCCAATGAGCGTTTTTCACCCCCCCCCCCCCTGCCCCAACAAATTTTGAACTCATAACAGATGTCGACTTTTGTGCACCATCTCTACCAAAACACTTCCGCGACGGATGTACCGTAATGTGGCACTCATCTCTCATTGGCCCCGTGTTGAGACCGAAGCTGCCGCGGACTTGTGTTTCTCGGCAAGCTCAGGAAGCAATTGGACATGAAATGAACCGGAAACGTGGTGCAACCACCCGTGCAATTATATAAGAAATGATTTTTGGGAAGTCCATCCTTGTCAGCGATTGCGCAGTAGCATACAAGCACCTCGCGAGCCATCAGTATTAGCAGGTTTTGGCGGAAGCCAGCGATCTGTAGCAATACCTGGTCTGGTTCAGCGCGGTGATGGGACTGCGCTGCTGTCTTTTAGTATATCCGCCACTGCTTGGGGGACGGCAAAACACGTTGGGCAGAACTGAAAACCAGGCAATAACTCTCGCACTGATTCTGTTTTTGATTACACAGACATGGAGGGCAAAGGGGGGGGGGGCGATGCGCCCCTGTCGTTCCCAGACAAAAAAAGGATGGAGCCTTGTGGAAAGATTACAGTGGATTTTGTTATACGGGAGCACGCGATTAGTAATAAGTTGTATGCCGTTGGGGTGAGAATTGGCCCCATCAGGCCTGGTCAAAGTTACAATTGTCCTGAAGTTAGAATTTCTTGGCTTTACATGCGCATATGTACAGGACTTACCCTTTTGGCGACATGGAATTTCTACAAGCGTGTTCATTGTCTTATTCTAGGTACGATGGTAAGTAACTATATGTGTGTTTGAATATGCGTTTTTAATACAGGGCCCTGTCGATCCCTCGGAACACGTTTTTTGTGTCAAAACACGCGCAATAGATGTCTCAGAGGTTATCGAAAGTCGCGGCGCAATAGATGTCCCAGAGGTTATCGAAATTCGCGGCGCAATAGATGTCTCAGAGGTTATCGAAAGTCGCGGTGCGATTGCGCAACGTACCCGAAGATGTGTCTTTAAGAAACCGTAGGACACATTCCCTTTCCCTTATAAGTCGAGGTTTTACGTCTTCAATCATTATAAGGTAACTTAAAACGCCCTACGGTAGCCGATTATTTCCAACAAGCATAGATGCAAAAACAGTTTGGCATTTTAACGTAACGGTTATACAATCTATATAAGGAACTGCTCGGCAATTTTGCCATCAAAATCTGCGAAGTGATCATTGGATTTGCATGCACTTTGTTGAATTGTGGGTGGTATCATGGGATGTGCTTTGTGATGCATGGCACTTATTCTGGCTCTTCATCGTTTGCCGGAAGGAGCGCTATACATGCCTCTCCAGCCGCCCGCGGGATCATTGAAGTACTCAAGCCCCACTGCTGCGAAAACATGGTGGTTTTCAGGGGCTTTTGTGTCATATCCACGATCTACACGATGACTACCCACGATTATTACCATTTCGCTTGCCCCATTGCTGTAAGATTTGTCATGGTGGTCTTGCAGATGTGTCAACGCGTCCTTCCTCGTAGCCACAGCAGTAGTACCATGTGCCTATGTACATTTCTGCCCTCTGAAAAATTAAAACTGGAAAGCAAAATTTAATTTGAATTATATTGTTCCCAGGAACAACGAGAATTTGGGATCCGAAGGATGTTTTTCAAACCCAGTACATACCGAATAAATGAAGTACACCACCTTTGTACCTTAGCCCTCGGCCGCAACACAGTATGCCCAAGATCTGCGACAATGGAAGCACTATCAGGCGGCACCACCCACCACCTGGGGGTCCCGTTCGAATGCCAAAACTCGTCAGAATTATTTCGATATGAGAAGAAAAACTCCGACACAAGGAAAGACAACCAATGGTTCGGGAGAGAAGCCTGCAAAATGTTGGCATTGACGCAGAAGCATCGTTGCGCGCCCGGCGCCCGCTCAGTTTGCCGGGTTACGGGCCGGGTTACGCAGAAGCATCGTTACGCGCCCGGCGCCCGCTCAGTTTGCCGGGTTACGGGCCGGGTTACGCAGAAGGCATCGTTACGCGCCCGGCGCCCGCCCATTTTGCCGCGGTGTCCCGAGCTCGGCATCCAATTCATTGCTTCTCTGTCGGACTCGGCGCAGCGTGCCGCCGCGCAGCTGCCAGCACGTGCGCGGCTGCCGCAGGTGGAGGACCGGTCGCAGGAGAACAAGGAGTGCCTGCTGGGCGGGGGCCAGCTGGGCGGGCCCCGTGTGCCCGTACCTTCGGGCGTCGTCTGCAACCACCGTCTGGCTCTTCGGCTTCCAGCTTCTGCTCGCCTCCTTGGGCTGGAACTACGTTATCACCGGTTATCAGCGCCTGCTAGAGAACGGCGACGGCTCGCATACGGTCAGTGCTACAAAGACGGCCAGTGCTGTGGGGATCACGCGGTCAGTGCTGTGGGGATGACACAGTGAGTGCTGTGGGGATCACGCGGTCAGTGCTGTGGGGATCACGCAGTCAGTGCTGTGGGGGTCACACAGTCAGTGCTGTGGGGGTCACATAGTGCTGTGGGGATCACGCAGTCAGTGCTGCGGAGATTATACAGTCAGTGCTTTGGGATCACACGGTCAGGGCTACGGATATCACACGGTCTCTATCATGGCATCAGACGGCCAGTTGCATGGCGCCAGACGGCCAGTGTCATGGCAATAGATGGTCAGTCGCATGGCACCAAACGGCCAATGTGGTGGCACCAGACGGTCAATGGTATGGCATCAGACGGTCAGTGTCATGGCACCAGACGGCCAGTGTAATGACACTAGATGGTCAGTGTCCCAGCCGATATGCCGACGTCAGCTTCCGAACGTATGTTGCCACATGTTAGGCCAAATTTGAAATTTAAAAAATAAAATAACCGCCCATACGTGTCATGTTTAAAAGTGACTTTCAGGCATTGTAGATGTTTGGACATTATGGTTACAAAACCCACCAACTAACAGCTCTTTGCACCTACGTGTCACATCGCATAACATGTAGCGCCGACCGGTCTACCGCACACATCGGTGGTCACACTCAGTGCTCCCCCATTGGCCGTCTGTTATTCAGTGACACAAAACCGTCCCCCGGTGCGGGGAGGGGCTCGTGTGCCTGGCCTCGACATGACGAAGCTAGATTCGAGGAAGTGATGTGGTCATATTCCAGCCGGCCCGTCGCATGGCACAGCAAGCGCGAATGAATGATCGCGTAAACTGCGTTATGCACATCTTAGGCCCTCCGTCCACCGCCGTTGAGGCCTACCGATGCGGCACGTGCTGTGCTTTTCACGGCATTGCATGGTATCGGATGCGTCGGACAGCGGGTTTGATTTAGTTTTGTTGGTCAAAAGGTGTCGAGTGTGTGGATTGGTTGTTGTTGATGCTGTTGGTGGGCGAACGTTGCTGACGGCCGCCGCTTCCGCCGCCAGGTGAAGCAGCTAGCTGTGTTGCATGCCGCCTCGACATGGATTCTGATGTGGTTCTGGCGAGTCACCTGCTTTCACTCCATTATGCACTGCTTTCTGATAGCCATTTTCTTTGACAAACTGTGGGGTGAGTTGGACATGTCATGTTTTCACATTCGAGAACGCTTTGGCGAGCTTTGTGAGAATAAACTTGGTTGAACCGGTGCAGGCAGATGGTTAATGTGGCTCGAGGCAAGCACTATTGCTACTTATAGAATATTGCATTACCGATTCAGGCGTTCATTGTGTACGCTTGACCCAGACGTGTGCATGAAGAATTATTACGCGAACGGCCCGTGGTACTTTAAAACTGATCGAACGTAAGATCGTTTTTCCATGTTTTTTCTTGCTTTCAGGAGTTCCTGACAGCCGTGCGGTACGTCGGATACGTGGCCTTGTTTGCGCTGATCGTTCTGAACCAGATACACTTTCAAGCGATCCAGACGTACTTCTAGTGACGCGGTCCGCAGCGTCACTAGGTGGGGAGTGTGGTGCCGACTTGCCGTTTCGTGGCGCTGTGCGTCACACACCTTTTGAAAAGGTAGCGTTCTGGACGAGGCGCCCTTGTGAAGATTTGCCTTGTGTACTGGACCCGCCGCGCAGGCCAAGACGACTGACCCGCTGCCCGTGATGTTGCAATGTGACGTGAATATGCCGTCCGCACTGTGTTGTAACTAGTCCACCAGTGAATGTTTATTATGCACCAACTTAAGGGTCATGCCGCAAGACAAGTGGTGCCGATGTGCATGTGTTATTGCAGGTTCATGTGCTAGGAAGCTGGGGTTTTCTGACACTTTCAGAATTTTCAGCGCATTTCTTCCAAAGTGAAGTGCCATCTGTGAAACTGAGCTCTGTAATTTCCCCATGCAATTAGTGTCAACTTGTAGAGGCAACTACTGTTTCCATCGTTTACTGCTGACCTGCCGACCGATGACCTGCCACCATTACCACTCACCGTGATTGTTCGTGCTCGTGGCCCAGCTACATCGTACAATCAGCGAGTGATTTTTTAGGGTTGTGTACCTGTGCGAAGAACCGATTTATAAGCACTTATTAATGAGTTAGTCCTGAATCATGCATGATATTGGTGCAGCCTAAATGTCGCCTGGTCTGGAGATTGACACTATCCCATGGTGGTGTGCTATTTGTGACTGAATATCATTGGAATCTGGTGTTGGATGCATTTTATCATTCCTGAAAACAACTTTCTGTTTTGTTCCACGCGATCTATCTCAGGCGTTCGCTGGCTCTCGCGGCAAATAAATGTCTTCGCGTGGCCGTCTTTAGTTTCGGCGTTGGGTGCTGTGTGACCGAGGCGTCGATGCGCCTCAAAATCAAGCAGGTAGCCAACCATGGACCCGGTGTGGATTGAGCCTCTAACCTTACCGTGACCCTTCGTCTTCCGCAGCGTTTGAGTGCGTCCGTATTGGCATCTTTCATTTGGCTTTACATCTCCACAAGAATAAACCCGTTCTGGCAATCCTTTATCCAACGCCGTTTGCCCTGAGCCTCTCTAAAAGAAACCATCGTATCGTGTCACGGGATGATTCACACGACCCCGGGCGGCCGACTAGATACCCTTCGCTCGGGTGAGGGGGTCAATTTGACCCAACATGATGCAATAATATATGAGGTGTATAATAATAATAATAAACGTGTAATGCGGTTCCTGCTGTCAATACGAAATAAGCACCACAAACTATCCCATACAACAGGCCCTAGAGTAATAAATCAGGCTGGTTTGACCTTGGTATGACCTTCATACCTGACCCTAGGTCGATGTAATTTGCTCATTCAATATTTATGTTACCTAAGAAAACATCTCGGAGATGTAGGGATGCGTCAAACACTCCGTTATTGTATCGGATTGGACGATTCCGTAGAAATTGCCTTCGCTGAAACCATGGCCTGATTTTGACCTGCCGTGGGTCAGCCACCCTACAAGGTACTTCTAAATCTTTTATGTCAAACGATCCGCCATTCAATTGTCTACAGCTATGCAAAATTTGGCGCGGCTTCGCCGCGGGGTTCGGAAACCATCCTGCAAAAACCTTCGGGAGGGATTTTGACCCACTTCCGCACCCTAGCGAGTGTTAAGGCGAGGCAATAGTGATATGGACGTATTGGGAACAATTACCCCGACTATCAGTCAGTTTATTATCCCGCCATCGGAACGTGTCATTGAGTCCTTTAAATGCCGGATGATATCGGCTTTCAGACATGAATACTTTGAGCAAGTTCAGCGCCCTTCACTACACCAGCTGGGAAAGCCATTTCATACTTCATCGTTTGTGCAACACGAGCGTTGGAGTCGTAATTAGAACGCCCCGGTTTGAATCCCCGGGATTCTAGGAAGAAAGGTCGGGTCATGACGCGTATGTGAATGACGCATGGCTGGAGACCTGACTTGACGACGGCCCAAAAATAAACACGCCAGACACCAACACCAACATTAAACACCAGGTGAATACATCAGGCGAAACGAGCTCATGTTTCATTCTCTATAATCATAAGACGCGATTTCTGTACCGTATTTTGCCGCATACGGAAGCAGACTGTTTGGACCGCATATAGTCTCGAGGTGCCTATCCGGAAGTCACTGCTTTCTAAGAGTTACAAGATGTAGATTTGTTCTATAAAATTCCTTTGCGCTAATTTGATTGACATTTTTTACCGATGATCTAACTATTTCGTCTGGTGTGTTTTTTCATATAATTATTTTCGTCCCGTGGAATTACACGCAGAACCGAAAAGAGTATTCGCAGAATCTCAAATTACAACGACCCGGATACGGAAAAAGTGTTGTAGACTTACTGTGATGCAGTATTATACTCAAGCAAATGACTGCACTTTATTAGCACGGCACGTGACGCACCAATGCGTTACATTTAGCAAAAATCGGGACAGAACATACAACGGGACAGGCACAAATGCACCGTAGCTGGCGCGGAGATGCGTGAGTCAGAGGCGAATCCAAGATTTCGTCAAGGAGGGGGGGGGGGCACGCAACATTGTGGGGCCCCTTGGACTTCGGGGCCCCCTCCAAAGAACTACACCTGCTTTTCGGTCATTACATCTTCAGACAAGTCGCATGCAATACATTCATATATATATATATATATATATATATATATATATATATATATATATATATATATGCATATATTTATATATGTATACATTTCTATCTATTTGCATATTCATTTATTTGATAAATACAGAAACCCATTTTACTATGCACAGCCTTATAAACCTAGGCGCGCTAGGCATGCACGCGCATAGGGCCCACTTTGTCCACTTGCTGCTTCAGTCTGATCGCTAAGAAGCTTTCCAGGTTACCCTTGATCTCTTCCCATTTATTCGTAAGGCCCAATGTGCTGTTGGGACGCTACCTGCCTGCATGTCTTAGGACTGTTGATCGACCAAGTTTTCCTCCGCGGATTATTCTCACTCGCCCGCAAGGCTCTATGCACTTTTTCCGAAGCCCCATATGCTAGGGTGCACTCAGTTGCTCAGGGGCCTTCATATAAATCTCAGGTTCTTTCCACTTGCTTGGAGGGCCTGGTGCTGCTGCTGGAGCTTTTATATGGTAAGGCACGGGGACGCTCGATGCTCAGGGGCTCTACTTTGATCGAGGGCCCTTTCCCTTTGGTCTCATTTGCGGAGGACTTTTCATTCCTATCGATACCTGTGTTGTTAACCTGTCCGTGCACTCTTGGTCGCATAGAGGTATTAACTCATGGTCTTGGATAATTCCCCTTTATTCGGAGGGTTCTGTGCTCTGGCCGGGGCCTTATGTGTCAGCCTGTCGAGGCATTACCGATCGTTTGGGGGCCCACCACGTTGGTCCTGGGTTATTTTTGCTTGCTCTGAGGACCCTATACTTTCTGACGGGAGCCACTTTGTTGGTCTCCTGCGGCACCCATGATCGCTCAGGTTCCGTCCCTATTGGCCTTGGTGCCCTCGCCTCCAAGCGGCAGTCGAATAGGCGCCGATTAATTTTTCACGCGCAATTGCCGAACGTAATTTTACATGCCGCCGACGTCGTATGCGTCATTTTCACGGGCTGCTCGGTGTGTGACAATTATTGTACCAGTGCATCACGTTCTTATTATATTTTGAGTGTTCGTATATGTTGTTCTCCTTTATGACAAAGGAACAATTTTGCATTAGGATCAGCCATCAGCTGACTACATCGCCCAGCCACCTTACCGTAAATACACAAGCTCGAAATCAGGTCTATGCTTGATTTTGTTGGTTGTTGGCAACCAACTCAAGTTTATTTTGCCTGTTGTTCCAAAGCACTTATCCTCAAAACTACAGCATTTAACATGATCTGTAGAAAATGAGTGAGTCCTCTGTGTATGTATGGATAGCACGCCTAGCGTTACAGGGCCGTGCACAGTAAGATGGGTTTCCGTATTTATGAGATAAATGAATAAGTGAGTGCATATATATATATATATATATATATATATATATATATATGTATATATATATGTATATATATATATATATATAACATACGATTTGTCTAAAAATGTAATGACCGAAATGCAAGGATATTTTGGGGGCCCCAAACTTCAGGGGCCCCCAATGTTGCGTGCTCCCCCCCCCTTGACGAAATCCTGGATCCACCCCTGGCAACAAGCAAGTTTATCCTCGAATTTAGTTTTCTTTCTTTGAGGAACCCAAATGTGGGAAGGAGGGAGTTTCTTTACGGACATAGAAAACTGCGTCACTGTCTAGTACTAGGGACTGGAATTTTTTCTTTTCATGCAGTTGTGATATGACCATTACTTATGTCACCATTCAAATGTTATGAGATGAGGGCATCCATATTTATCACGTTACTGTTCATGCACCCTGGTGTATTACAGCCCGGGTTCAATGCGCGATAATCAGATGCGCTAACCACTCGGCCACCGCGCCCTCGGGCTCGAAGTTCAATAATTCAGTAATACAGAAAATGGGCTTTAATTAAATTGATATAAGTTGACCGTCTAATGTTTATAGTCAATATGCCTGTTTTCTTTCATTCACAACTCTAGCTTTTCATAATTTCAGTAATTCGTTCAATCTGCAGATTTTTCAGGGGGAATGTCACTGTGAAGGCCCCGTGCGTAGTCTTTCTCGATTTTGGAGGTTGTACAAGCCCGGTGCGTAGGCCGCCCTCCGTTTTGGAGGGTGCAAAGCTCGGTGCGTGACCACCCTCCGATTTGGAGGGTGTATACGCACCAGCACAAATATATCTGGGTGTTTTGAGTCATAATCTTATTTAGATTATTTTGAGAGATAACAGGCATTATGGCAAGTGGGTGGCATTAAAAAAGCGCCACTTTTCATGTACAGTAATTCATGCAAAAACACTTTAAATGAAATGAAACATCGGTATTAAACATGGCACACTGACACAACACGGTCTCAGACTCTGTGCTATGGAACACAGGTGCATATATATGGGTTTGCAATTTAGGACAGGCTGTGCGTGGCAACCACCTTTCAAAAAGGCGGGTGGTTACGGACCGGGCTTAAACATCCGCCAAAATGGAGGGTGGCTACGCACCGGGCTTATAGATCCTCCAACATGGAGGGTGGCTCGATGCGCACAGCCAGAGAAAAATGGTACACAAAAAAATGCAAATGAGCGTGCCACAGACGGCCACCTACTTATGCTCCATCACGATCACGCTATTCACGCTCCACCACGGTCACGTCACTCACGCTCCACCAGAAAACTGGTTTTAAAAACGGCTAAACATTCATGCCCTCCACCTTCCGGAAAACACACGAGGCCCGCACGTCGCAGCCGAATAATAGAGACAGGCAGCACTCTCAGCTGATTTACCAAGCCAGCGCAGGTGCAATGCCTGACAACCCCGTGTGGGCCGGTCAAAAGAGATCTGAGTCAGTCACTCCGCTGACTCCGGCGGACAATACAATGTATTTATGGATTTTGATGAGCTTCAACCCATATGATTGCAAAATATGATAGCTTATGTTGCAATTCATTGATGTTTTGTCCTAATAAACCCTTCTTCTTAATTTTCCGGGCCAAAGTTATGGGTTCATGTTACTCTGGTGTCCGGGTGTTTTTACCGGAGTGAGATGGCTGTCTCCGAACAGTCATTTGGGTATCTATAGCAACGTTTTTCGACTTGAAGTATATTTTTGTAAAGCCTACATTACCAGTTTTAATTTCACACCCATAGGTGACAAATTGAACTTGACTGAAATCCCCAGCTGCTCTTACATTTTTGTACTCCGGATGCCAAGAAGTGGCCAAAAATCCAACCACAGGGCGGTTCTGGATCAGTACTTATAAGTCCTTCGTCATAATCGTGATACCATCTCTATACAGCTTCCCTCCAAATGTTGATAAATATGTTCAAGGCACGAGCGCGAGCAGAACATTTATGCTCTTGACAGAGCAGTCACGAGGAGGCGAATCATTAAAACCAATTGGAGAGTTTTGCGAAGTTCAACCTCCGGCCTGAGCTGGGAGGCGGGCACAAGCCGCTGAATAGTAGAGACGTTTCCGACGCTGAATTGCAAGTGATTCTCTCATTTGCATTCCCATGACACAGTGGTGACGCGTGAGTAAGCGGCCGTCTGTGGTAGGTGCTTGGTTGTGCGGTTTTCTATGACCGTTCATTGCATCTGTGGTAAGTAGTGCGGTTCGTCGTCCATGGTAGGTTAAGCTATATTCAAGTTTGAGTTGGCCCGCGTAGGGCGTAGGAAGTGAGAGCTCTGCTAATCTACAGACCGGTGCGGTTCTGCTACTCGTTTCCCATTCCCAGTATTGTTCAAAGGCAGTTCAGTTCAACATTCACACACTTCATTTCTCACATTCCCATACATGATTTATCATAACCTGGATGACAACACGGGCTGCTTGCTATTGGGCATCTTAGTCTCTTAGGTGCAGGATTTGTGCTCTCACATCAGTGCCTGAAACTTGGATGTTTCTTGGTATTCTCAGCTCAAGCATTTTGTTCTCCACAAATATACACTGGAAATAATGTAAAAAATGTGCTCTGTGAGCGACGTCAGATGGGAGCAAGCTGTTCATGCAACGTCGACAGAATTGCGCGCCACACTCACGATTGCACGAGGGATACTGCTCGCAGGTTACAGCCGAATATCTCTACCATATCACACGCAATCTTTCCTTGCAATGCATTCAGTGTCCCGGTCCGTTGCTGCTCGCCAGCACATGTTTAACACACCTACTGGCCAACAATGATACCAGCGCACTCGTACACGGGCCCGAGTCCGCACTCAAAACAACAGCGTCTCTTGACGGGCCAGGGAGAAGCGCAGAGAACATCTCGTACACGGCACGATTCGGCGCTTTTGGACTGCGCGTATAAATCATTGTAACACAAGAAAAATTGATACGAAAGTATATAATGTCACATTTAAATGTACCTCGAAATATACGGCGAATTCATCATATGTTGATGAATAGATTGTTTTAATTCTTTTTAAATAGCATTTCAATTGAAATTGCACTTGGAACCGTCAAACATTGATATTTTATAGACTGTATGATGGTGACGCCAAACACCATCCCAAACACTCGCTTCGGCGCGCGGAAATCCACGGCTCCGCGAGTCTCCGGCTCATGGGTGGGATTTAGCATTGGGGAAAAGGCATATTCTCCACCAAGAAATCCGAGCTGAATACGTGATGAACAGGCATAAAAAGGCCATGAAACAAAAACATGGGATTTTTTCTACCAATCTACAGAGCGGCGCCACAGAATGGTAATCTGAATCAGTTATCAGAATCAGAATCATAATATAAAGTTAAAGCAGGGTTTCTTGTTGATATATTGTTCAAGTACTTCACCTTTTTTAGAAGCAAAATCTCCACCGCGAGCATTTTACGCGCAGTACGGAACAGGCATAATCAGCTCGCGTTAGCAGAATTGCCCAGCTTTAAAATCATGCAACCCCAAAAACGTAATGAGCACCAAGAATTATGAGGAAAGCAATAAGCATTATTCATTTCGTCGTTTCGACCGTTGCTACTTACATCGCTCCCATGATTGCCTATGATCTTCAAGAAGTTACCGTCGGAAAATATTATAATTTCAGCAATAAACTAGTAATATGATTTTTAAGACGCAGACACCGGATGGATTATAATCTGTACTAAAGGGGCAATATAATCACCAAATCACGAACATGCGAGCAACCAAGAAAAGTATCCCAGTTCTTCACATTCGTGTCTCAAATTATCTGTTGGTGTGCGTGACCTTCCTGCATACCATAATTTTGATCATTTTTATCACATGTCCGATAACTTACAGCCCATCGCATGCAGACCAGAAAGGCGTCTACGCTCTTACCTTTTTATTGCACCTCTCGTGCTTCCTAGATTATTTCCAGTTGTGAAACTTAAATTTGTATCTCCAAACGGCCAACACAGAGAAAAAGCCAACGATATCGGCTGAACTACAACACTTCCAGCAATCCTAAAAAAACGGACCAAGCACTGGGAGCCTGATCGAACACCGAAGCAAAGCAACGTTTTCGGAGCCGCACATATACGTCTATTAGCGCAGTGTATTCATACACGGACCCCGATAATGCGATTCATGCTTACAAGAATTAAACACATCGTACTGACAACATCGCTTCAGCTACAACACTTCAGTTCAATTAATATGACTAATCCGTTGCCGTGAGATGCTGCCATCATGTTGTGCGGAGGGACTGAAGTAGCACCCTCTTAAAGTGGTGCACTTCTTGCACAATTCCAATGAGCGAGACATGAAGTTGCTCTGACATCCAGAGACATACTCTACCGAGATAAGATGCCAATAGCAATTCTAAAGAAACGGACCAAGCCTCAGGAACAGAAGACTGAGGGAAGGCCAGCGTTTTCGGTACGTGCTGACAATGTCAGTTGAGCTGCAACACTTCGGTCCGATGTCTATGCCTCATGCATTGTCGTAAGATGTCGCCATCATGTTGTGCGGACAGACTGTAGTAGCACCCTCTTAAAGTACGCACCTTTGGCATGAGCTCGATTGGCAAGACCTGGAAACCACTCTGACATCCAGAGACATGCTCTACCAAGATAATTATGCCAACAGCGATCCTCAGGATCCTAAAAACCAAGCCCCGGAAACCGAAGACTGAAGCAAAGCTAGCGTTTCCGGTACGGCACATATACGTCTATTAGCGCAGTGCACCTCATGCACGAGTCCAGATAATGTGATTCACACTTACAAGAAGAAAAAAAGCACATCGTGCTGACAATGTCGATTGAGCTGCAAGGCTTTGGTCCGTTGAATAAAACTCATGCATTACTGTGAGATGCTGCCATCATGTGCGGACAGACTGTAGTAGTTCCCTCTTAAAGTAGCACACATATTGTATAATTCCGATTGGCGAGACCTAAAAACCGCTCTGACATGCAAAGACACACCCTGCCGACAGGAACCCCAAGAAAAGAAGCCAAGCCCCGGGAACCGAAGACCGAAGCAAAGGCAACGCTTTCAGTACGGTACATATACGTTCATTGGTGCGGGGCACCTAAAACAAGAGTCCTTTTAATGCGATTCACACTTACTAGAAGTAAACATACCGTGCCGACAATGTTGTTTGAGCTGCAAGACTTTGGTTTAATGAATAGGACTCATGCACTGTTGTGAGATGCCACCATCATGTGCGGACGAACTGTAGTAGCACCTTCTTCTTTAAGTAGTGGACCTCTTGTATGATTCCAATTGGCGAGACCTAACAACCGCTTTGCATCCAAAGACATACTCTACCGAGATGATGTGCCAACAGCAATCCTAAGGGAACGGACCAAGCCCCGGAAACCCAAAACCGAAGCGAGGCCAACGTTTTCGGTACGGTACATGCATATTTATAAACGCAGCGCACCTCCTACACGAGAGTGCTATCTCGGTGGAGAATGTTCTTGGATGCCAGAACCGTTTTCAGGTCTCCCCAACTGGAAAAAATGCAAGAGGTGCACTACTTTAAGAGGGTGCTATTACAGTCCGTCCGCGCAACATGACGTTGACATCTCACAGCAAGGCATGAGTCTTGTTCACTTAACCGAAGTTTTGAAGCTCAAACGACATTGTCGACACGATGTGTTTACTTCTAGTAAGCGTGAATCGCACTATAAGGACTGGCGTTTCAAGTGCCCCGTGCCAATGAACGTGTGTGTGCCGTACCGAAGACGTTGGCTTTGCTTCGGTCCTCGGTTTCCGGGGCTTGGTTCTTTTTTGGGGGTTCCCGTCGCATATTATCTCGGTAGAGTACGCCTTTGGATGTCAGAGCAGTTTTTAGGTCTCCCCAATTAGAATTATACAAGAGGTGTTTTTCTTTAAGAAGGTGCTACTCCAGTCCGTCCGCACACGATAACAAAATCCCATGGCAATGCATGAGTCTTATACATTGATCCGAAGTGTTGAAGTTCAACCGACAATATCGGCACAACCTGTTTATTTCTAGCAAGTGTGAATTGCATTATCCGGACCCGTGTGTGAGGTGCACTGCGCCAATTAAAGCATATATACCGTTCTGAAAACGTGGGATTACTTCGGTCTTCGGTTTCCGGGCTTGGCTTATTTCCTTGGCATTGCTGTTGGCATAATATCTTGGTAGAGCATGTAATTGGATGTCAGTGCTTTTAGGTCTCGCCAATTTGAATTATGCAAGAGGTGCACTACTTAAAGAGGGTGCTGCTACAGTCTGTCCGCACGACATTATGGTATTGTCTCACGGCAATACATGCGTCTTATTCATTGAACGGCAGTGTTGTAGCTCAACCGATATTGTCGACACGCTGTGTTTATTTCTACTGAGTGTGAATCACATTATCTGGGAATATGCATGAGGTGCACCTAAAACCTCATGTGATCTGAAAACGGCTCTGGCACCCAAGGACATTTTGTACCGAGATAGTACTCTCGTGTATGAGGTGCACTGCGCTTATGAACTTGTTTGTAGCGTACCGAAATTCCAATGAGCGAGGCATGAAATCGCTCTGGCATCCAGAAACATACTCTACCGAGATAATATGCCAACAGCAACTCTAAGGAAGCGGACTAAGCCCGGGAACCGAAGACCAAAGGAAAGCCAACGCATTCGGTACGGTATATATACATATATATATATATATATATATATATATATATATATATATATATATATAAGGAAGCGGACTAAGCCCGGGAACCGAAGACCAAAGGAAAGCCAACGCATTCGGTACGGTATATAAATGTATATATATATATATATATATATATATATATGTGTGTGTGTGTGTGTGTGTGTGTGTGTGTGTGTGTGTGTGTGTGTGTGTGTGTGTGTGTGTGTGTGTGTGTGTGTGTGTGTGTGTGTGTGTGTGTGTGTGTGTGTGTGTGTGTGTGTGTGTGTGTGTGTGTGTGTGTGTCTGCTAACGCTGTGCACATCACACACGAGTCCGGATAATGCGATTTACATTTATTAGCAAGAAACACAGCGTGCAGACAATGTCGGTTAAGTTACAACACTTCAGTTCAATTAATTTGACTCATGCATTGCCGTGAGATGTTGTCAATACCAACACTACCATTACTAACATGATATGCTAACAGATAACTTACAGAAAGGACTAAAGCATCAGAAACTATCATTAAACATGACTTATCAAACACTGCGCTTGGTGTGTGTAACGACATCATGCACTGACACAACGCAGGCCCGCGAGTACCCAGCCACTCTTGAGCATCCCTCGCTCGCCGCCTCTGAGAACTTCCTAGGCCACACCGCCTGGGAGTTTGGTCCACTCCTTACAGCCACGCGTCACAAGCAGCCACAGCCAATCAAGATATGCGGAGACTGGAGGTGTGCGGTGAAGCCGAAATAGATCAGAAGCTGGAAGGGCTTAGGTCTTAAGAAGGGCAGGGCTGTGAGCTGCACCGACTGATATCGAAGCTGGCTATTTCAGTTCAAAACTGCATACGAATGTGAAACACTCCCGTTAAACGAAAATAAACGTCCTACATGGAAAATAAATTTATGATCCGGTTTCATGTGTGAAACTTATCGCTTCACGAAAGATTATTGCACGACGTGCTGGCCCCTAGTAAGTTGGAATGGTATCAGCAAGACTCAGGCTTAGGGTGTACAGCATTACTGACCATGAAAATATCCTCCAGTGAAATTGGGCCTTGGTTCAATCTACGGTTTAAGGGGCTTGGCCCGTTCTCCTAGGACTGCTGTTGGCAAATTATGTCGGTAGAGTATGTCGTTGGATGTGAGTGACTTTCAGGTCTCGGCAACGCGAATTATGCAAGATGTGTACTACTTTAGGAGTGTACTACAGGCCGTCCGCGCATGATGGCAGCATCTCGCGGCAAGGCATGAATCATATCAACTGAACTGAAGTGTTGGAGCTCAACCGACATTCCCGGCACGATATGTTTATTTCTTATAAGTGTGAATCGCATTATCCGGACTCGTGTATGAGGTGCACTGCGCTAATAGACGTATATGTATCGTACCGAAAGCGTTGGCTTTCCTTTGGTCTTCGGTTCCCGGGGCTTGGTCCGCTTCCCTAGGATTGCCGTTGGCATATTATCTCGGCAGAGTATGTTCCTGGATGTCAGAGCGATTTCATGTCTCGCTCATTGGAATTTCGGGACGGTCCGTACACATTTATAAGCGCAGTGCACCTCATACACGAGAGTACTATCTTGGTAGAGAATGTTCTTGGGTGCCAGAGCCGTTTGCAGGTCACATGAGGTTTCAGGTGCACCTCGTACACAAGCCCAGATAATGTGATTCACACTCAGTAGAAATAAACACAGGGTGCCGACAATATCGGTTGAGCTACAACACTTTGGTTCAATGAATAAGACGCATGCATTGGCGTGAGATAACACCATAATGTTGTGCGGACGGACTGTAGTAACGCTCTTTTTAAGTAGTGCACGTCTTGTATGATTCAGATTGGCGAGACCTAAAAACTGTTCTGACATCCAAAGACATGCTCTACCGAGATAAAATGTCAATAACAATGCCAAGGAAACAAGCCAAGCCCCGGAAACCAAAGACCGAAGTAAATCCCACGTTTTCAGTGCGGTACAAATACGTTAATTGGCGCAGTGCACCTCATACACGAGTTTGGATAATGCGATTCACACTTGCCAGAAATAAACACATCGTGCCGACAATGTCAGCTGAGCTACAACACTTCGATTTAATGAATAAAACTCATGCGTTGCCGTGAGATGTTGCCAACATGTGCGGACGGACTGTAGTAGCACCGTCTTAAAGAAGTACGCTTCTCGCATAATTCCAATTGGAGAGACCTAAAAACCACTCTGACATCTAAAGACGTACTCTACGGAGATAATATGCCGACAGGAACCGCAAGAAAAGAAGCCAAGCCCCGGAAACCGAGGACCGAAGCAAAGCCAACGTTTTCGGTACGGTACATATACGTTTATTGGCGCGGGGCACTTGAAACGCCAGTCCTTATAGTGCGATTCACGCTTACTAGAAGTAACCACAGCGTGCCCACAATGTCGGTTGAGCTACAAGACTTCGGTTCGATGAACAAGACTCATGCCTTGCCGTGAGATGTTGCCATCATGTTGGGCGGATGGACCGTAGTAGCACCATCTTAAAGTAGTGCACCTCTTACATATTCCAGTTGGCAAGACCTGAAAACGACTCCGGCATCCAAGAACATTCTCTACCGAGATAGTACTCTCGTGTCTTCGGTTTCCAGGGCTTGGCTTCTTTTCTTGGGGTTTCTGTCGGCATATTGTCGCGGTAGGGTATGTCTTTGCATATCAGAGAGGTTTTCAGGTCTCCCCAATTGAAATTATGCAAGAGGTGCACTACTTTAGAGGGTGCTACTGCAGTCCGTCCGCACATGATGGCAACATCTCACGGCAAAACATGAGCCTTATTCATCGGACCGAAGTCTTGCAGCTCAACCGACATTGTCAGCACGATGTGTTTCGTTCTAATAAGTGTAAATCGCATTATCCGGACTCGTGTATGAGGTGCACTGCGCTAATAGGCACATATATACCATACCGAAAACATTGGCCTTGCTTCGGCGTTCGGTCCCTGTGGCTTGATCCGTTTTTCTAAGATTGCTGTAAGTGTTTCAGTTTAACGGGCATTGTTGGCTCTTTGTGTTATCTATTTGGAAATATCAAGTCAAGCTTCACAACTGGAAATAATTTGGTAAGTACAAGAAGTGCAATAATAAGGAGAGTGTATGCGTCTTTCGGGTCTACGTGCGATGGACCGTAAGTTATCAGATATTTGAAGAAAAAAAATTATCAAAGTTATGGTATGTACGCAGGTAGGCACACCAACAGAGAGTTCGAGACACAACTGTGAAGAACTGGGATACTTCTTTTGGTTACTCGTGATTTGGTCATTATGTTGCCTTTTAGTACATATAAATCGTCTGCTGTCGGCATGTTAGAAGTTACATTACTGCTTTTTCCGAAATTATAATATTGTTAGATGGTAACTGCTTGAAGATGACTTGCAATCATGTGAGCAATGTGAGTAGCAATGGTCTAAACGACGAAATGAATAATGTTAATTGCCTTACTATTTTGGTGTTAAGGTATCATTTTGGGTCATATGATTTCAAAATTGGGCAATTCTGCTAACGCGAACTGGTTATGCCCGTTTCGTACTGCGCTTTTAACGCTCGCGGTGGATAGTTTTCTCTTCTAAAAGAGGTGAAGTACTTGAAAAATGCTTCTTGTCCTTCGTTGAGCAGAACTCGTACCGGTGTATTTATGCAGTTAATCACATTTTTTTAGATCTACCTTTTGTTTTGGCCGGGCGGGTTTCATCAACGAATATTTTTTAGCTTTGTCGTTGAAGACCGCTATGCGTGCGCGCCATTTATGTAGCCTGCCAACCTTGTTTCGGCGTAGCGAAGCACGGAGTAATGATTGCGCGTGTGGTTGGTGTAGATAAGGCAATGTATAAATTTAGCTCAGTGTGATACACTGAGAAAAGTATTGTATCAGACTAAACGCCGAGTGATGTAGATGTAGTGATGCTAACTTTGTGATGAGGAAATGATTCCTCTGCCTCTGCTGCGTTGGCTTCCGAGCCTCGATCACGCGGCAGCTCGACGTCCCAGGTGGTGTAGTTTTGCACATCACTTTGTGGAGTAGGTGAGCAGAGAAAGGTCATATCCCAAACAAATGGTGCAAGCCACGTCTCCATGATTTTGACCAGGTTTTTTTTCTTAAAGTTGGGGGCATCTTATCTAACTTAATTGGGAACTACGCACTTGTTCCCCAATTAAGTATCTGTAGGTCAGTAAAAGCCTAGGTGGGGATCACATTCCCCCAGAAGCTTTACTCTGGGTGAGATAGGTTGTACCTTGGGTGGAATGTGGCTGCACTTACTGCCATGCCCCAGATGCTCCCATTTATGTTGTAGCTTGCATGACATTTCAATCATAAGCTTGGCATTGTGTACTCCAGGGAATGGTGCAACAGGTGCACAACATTTTTACCATCAGCTTCTATCAGCCTTTATTGGGACTGACACATTTACAATAGAGTTATCAATATCAGCAACTTTCTACCAGCTTCATAGCTAAAAAAAATACAGTAGGTTTGAGCATGGAATTAGGAAGGAAGCACTCGGAAGCGCTCAATATGAGTATAAGTTTATAAGTATGATATGAGTATAGCATCATGAGTACAAAATATTTCATTTTACCCAGTCACAATCCTGGAGTACAAAATCTGGTACGCACTATACCAGGAAACTTTTTCCAACACTGGCAATACACAATCGCTTGATGAGTGTAGGCTGGAAGGTATGGTTGGATATCAATGCCAATGACTAATAAGTTTCTTGTTTACTTTTGAACAGAAGGGGCAGCAATGAATGAAAATCAGAAGCCAGATGAGAAGAAGCCAGTAAAAAATGCAGTTGATTTACAGAAACTCAGGCTTGACAAGCTTTTCAAGAACATTGTGAGTATATAACACAATTAGTCTCTGGTTTGGCCTGTAATAATTATATGTTTTTGGGGGAAAGCCATGTGTTATATGTCTTAGCATTATTTTGATATTGGTACCATCATCTGTAATGTATCCCTTGGAACTCACAAAACATGGAAGATAACCAGTGTCAGAATGAACTCAGACAAGAAATGTTTGCTTTCCATGAGTGGGCTCTGCAAATAAAATGCATTAATTCAAATGGATCATGTCATGGTGGATAGTTTAGCATATCTTAGGTGTCACACATTCTCTTAGGACAATTGTTAGGTGATCTTGATGTCCAGGACCGGCCAGTGCATCTGCCAGAGGCGTCCAAGTCGCGCACTTTCTCGGCGGCGCCCGAGTTTGTGCGCAACGTGATGGGCTCGAGCGCTGGCGCCGGCAGCGGCGAGTTCCACGTGTACCGGCATATCCGGCGGCGAGAGAACGCCCGCCAGAAGTTCATCGCCGAGGAGGCCGACAAGGTCAGCCATCTGATGTGGTCTCCTGATGGGCTGCTCTCTGGGCTGATGGGCCTTGTGGTCTCCTGGGCTGCTCGTAATTGCGCTGCTTCTGTGCTTTTTAATGTGCAGCGATTCTGTGGAACCTCTGGTGAATGTATCTCCCGCAAACAAAACTG
>NW_023596271.1:0-14867 GCF_011947565.3 Pollicipes pollicipes
AGTTTCTGAGTGTCATAGCGTGTCACTCATAGCGTACCGAATTGCGGCGACGAGTTTCCGAGAGTCATAGCGTGTCCCTCATAGCGTGTCGAATAGCGACAACGAGTTTCTGAGTGTAATAGTGTGTCACTCATAGCGTGTCGCATTGCGGCGACGAGTTTCTGAGTGTCATAGCGTGTCACTCATAGTGTGTCACATTGCGGCGACGAGTTTCTGAGTATCACAGCGTGTCAGTTATAGCGTGTCACAATGCGGCGACGGGTTTCGGAGTGTCATAACGTGTCACTCATAGCGTGTCGAACTGCGGCAACGAGTTTTTGAGTGTCATAACTTGTCACTCATAGCGTGACGCATTACGGCGACGAGTTTCTGAGTGTCATAGCGTGTCACTCATAGTGTGTCACATTGCGGCAACGAGTTTCTAAACGGACACTTTAGTACATTCGATGGTACATCTCTTTTATATACCTTCATATACCTTATATACCAATACCTTACGATATTCTAAAAACATGCGGCGTGTGTTTAGCGCATCCTTCTATATGTTAACTATTTATAACACATGCAGCTGCTGCGAGTGGTACCCTTACAATGAGAACGAGAGGACAGGAAACGCAGGCATCGCTCAATGGAGGTGATTTTAGTGACACAAATCAAGCTCGACGTTTGATTTTCGATTTGATCCTCATGCTGCGTCATGCATAAAAAACAACAGCAGAAATGGGCTCGTTGCCATCGAAGTTCTCTCTACAACCGTCTCACACGACCGTCTTGGTCAGCAACATAAAAGTTCGAAACTGGATTAGCATTCTGAATTCTGAGAAATGTGCAAAGATGCGCCAGCAGCAAGACAAGGAAATTTGGCCCTCCTAACTACATTTAACTGGTTACAAAGAATATTTCCATGACTCTTTCGTGGCAGCTGCCATTGCAGGGTCTCATATAAAAAGTACGAGGATGACAACCATTCCACACGTGCGCGGTCAGGTGGAAAGCGTTTTCTACAGTGCATGCGTCGTGTATGTAGCACATGTTTATATAACTACGGTATATAACACATGCTGCCTCCGTGAGTGGCACACCTACAGTGAGTGCAAGAGGGCACTGCACGACATGTATCGATCAATCGGGATTATTTTCGTCATTCGTAAACATCTTTGACCTTTGACCGCCGACTTGACCTTGAATTTGACCCATTTGTGAAAACTATGTGCAGAAATAGACTCCCTGTCATGGAAAATCTGTCAAAAATGGTGCAAAACGACCTTCTAATCCATCGATAGAAGGAAAAAAGTTGAATTTGGACAAAATTCAAGATGGCGGTGGCCACCGTCTTGAGTTTTTGCGCTAAGCTCAGATACCCAAGTGGTTACTAAGCCAATTTGGATCTCCAAGCTACAGGGAACATATTTCCGTGAAAAAGTCCGCGGTAGTGCACATTGCAGGGTGTCATCAAGGAAGCATCAAAATGGCAACTCGACTATTAACACCATTCAACATCATAATTCAGCGAGGTGACTAACGCAACGCTTGATCACAGTCGGTCGGTACGTCCCATGTACTTACATTCTGAATGTGTTGCGTGGGCTATGTCGGCATTGTCCTCTACGCCGTTCCCTGTGTGACTAAGCAGTAATGGCACGTTCGTAAACAAAGGTTATGGCTGATGATATCACCTTGTTCTTGGAAATGTCGCCGGACATGAAAGGCTCGTTTGTTGACCTTTGGAGGGGACGGGATGATTGACACTCTTTCCGCTTCATGGTCCGTTTTTGCCGGTATAAAAAGCGACCAAAGGAAACATGGGCATATCCTGTTGAGTCGTCTCTCACCAACAATGCGTCTGCTGCCATTGATTGCCGTGCTTTGTCTGGTGTTGGTGACCACTGAAGGTGAGTTTCTGGCGTTTCTCTCGGCAAAGTCCTGTTGTGTTGGTCGCGACTCTTTGGCAAGGGAGGTATTTGACAGACATGACGAAAAAAGATTCATGATGAGACCTTGAAAGTATTGTGTCAGCCGGGGCGTCATAGCACCACACGGAGAGCTCTCGGTCCACGTTCTGTAGGAGATTTCAAAGTCACGCTGTGATGGACCCTTGGGATGGACTCTATGTAATGATTATATTTGTGCTTCGGGCAGCTAAGTACAAGTGTTGGTGTGTGGTACAACCATGAAAGTGCATAATTCATTGAAGTTATTCCATCATAATGCACTGCCAATTTCCACCTTCATCACCGACTTTCCATGGTTGCCAACGCAGATACCACTGGTAGGTGGGAGCGGCAGGCACAGCATGTCCCCAAAAATAGCTGGTGGGCCTTCTGCCCCGCTTTCATATTTTCTGTGAGAGCTATGGTGTACGCGTCTTGCACAAAAAAAAACTGTCAGCTTTAGGTCTCACTGCCTCACTTTTCTAGGTCCACTTTTCGTTGTTTGCCATGTTATGTCAGGTAAGCTGGTATGCTAATGATAGGTCTATTTTGGAGCAAACTGTCTCGCAAACTGTAATCTGAATACGCATCTTGGCAAACTATCCACCTGCTAAAATGACCCGTCCGAAGCTGCTACTCATAGTAGTAGCTGCTATATTGAGCAGAGTCGTCCTGGTCGGCTGAACCACTCCAAGATATCTTTTACCGGCACCCTGGCATTTGCACCAACCGGGTGGTGCGAATCAACCGGATTTTTAATATTATTGTTCCTATTAAACCGGGCGTGTCTGATCTAAATGTCAGTAAAAGATGCAAAAAGGTAAGACGATCCTTTTCAGACCTCCGAGAGATGTGTTCGTGAGGTATTAGGTGGGCAACCACACCTCAACCAACCCAAGAGAATCATGTATTCCCTGTGGGCAGTCACGATTGTATGGGACCAAAGCTTTGACCGTAAAAGAGCCTTCTGGTTCCCTTCAGCAACGCATTAGGCCGCCAGCCATATGTCAGATCTGTACCTCAACTGTCAGCACTCCAGACCGTCGTGCATACAAGCATTGTATCGTGCTAAATGACTCCTTGAGTTCTAGCACGTCAAAAGTGTGGCAGACTTCAACCGTAAACAGAGGTAACCAACCGGTGCATTGCAGGTGGAAGGTGTCGCAAATTCGGCAAGGCGTGTGGAATAGGGAACAGGGATGTGTGCCGCTGGTGTTGGAGGCCTCACAAGCGTCTCTGCTGTCTTCCGGGCGACACATACGGTACGTTCCATTCGTTGTCGCCTGGTGATGAGCAGACGTTGTCGCCATGGTGATGTGTGACGCTATGGATTACGAAACGTCAGCTCAACTAGGGGTCGTTAGTAACATGTTCATAAACTGTTGTCATGCATCACATCGATAGCTTACAAGTAAGGTCTTCCGTTACGAGATGTGCTGTTTAGTTCTAACATAAGCTCGGGTGTGTGTGAAGTTGCCCCGGATGTTTGTTTTTTTTCAAAATGGATTGCGAACGGCGCGGCGTGGTCACACAGAACTTTGCATAGCTGTAAACATTTAAAGGCTGGATCTTTTGCTATGCAAGAATTAGGCGTACTTTGCAAGGTCACTGACCTATTGCAGGCCAACATCAGGCCGTGACTCTCAGCGAAGACTATTTCTAATAGTGTTGCATTTCTGAACCACTGTGGATTTGTGCTACGCGAAACCCCAGCTAAAGCGGAGGTTGACTGTGAGATACTTATCAACTCATGTCATACATGGCGTCGATCGCTCGCCCATCAGGCTTTCTCTCATGAAGTGCGCTCTTCAGTTTTCTTAGAGATGCAATATGCATTTCGAGCATTGCATTTGCTCATGTTAGCAGCGATTTTTTAGTCATGGGATGGTTGTCATCAATTGCACGCTTCTACATTCCAATTGGCTGACGTTATGTTCGTCGAAGCTATATCAACGTGCTGCAGAGGATTCAACATCCACAAATCCCTGCAAGCGACCGTTCTCTAATTTCAGGTGACTGCGGGAGAAAATGCAGTTTCCCAAATACCTGCAGCACACTCAACGGCGATTGTCACAAAGGATGGTGCTGCGTATACTGCAATGGAAAACATTGCAGGAAAGGCTAGCTGCACCACTTGCTGCCGGCTGCCGCTGTCGTCAAGGGATGGATAACGACTGCACTGACACCAGATGTGAAGTGACTGCATGCACAAAGAAGACCCATGCTATGCTGGTGGCATAACAGCAAGGTCGCACGTAATTCTCAACAGGCGTTTATGCGAGCCGGACATTTAGCTGTTTGTAGTTGGGCTGTACGTTGAATACAATTACGGAGCCATCTATTTGGTAGCATCTGTTTTGCCAACTCAGAAGGCATCGGCGCCGGTCCGTAAAGCATGGGTATTGTGGCGGGCAGTGCGAACGACACCTGGTCATCTGACAAACGTGTTCTCGACGCCCTCAGGTACAAAGCAGGTCATTTTCAGGTTGACAAAATGCCCATATCAGCGTCACATAGATCGACCGGTCCAGACACAGACTCCTTTCCCGCTTAAGGTTTTGGAATTCGATACATGTAATCCGTCGAAATGGAAAACATTGAAAACTGCGGAACTCAGAACATGGACGTTTTCTGCGGCGATCGCCAGCTCCTCGATCTCCTGAACCGCGACATTCTGAGCATTAATTTCTCTAATCCAAACTCTCTTAATTTTGACCTTGCACCAGACCTTTGACATTGTATCGGCCGAAAGGGCTTCGAACTCCTGAACGTAGGCCACCTTAGCTCCGAATATTTCAACATCGACCTTTTGTGTCTGGGCTTCCTGAGCTTACCAGGTCTGGACCTTGGCCTTCTGAGCACGACCTCCAGATCCTTGAGCCAACCTTGAAGAAATCGTAGGAAAGCGTTAATATTTGAGTTTTTCATGGTCCCTAATTGTTGCCTGGAAAATTTGGGCATTTCTTTGCATCTGTACAGTTTTGTTCACTAGTGCTCCCGTTTGACAGGCAACTTGGCATGTTCCACTCGTTAGGTAAGTAAAAAGTTTGATTATCAAGGCTTTCGGTGAGGATTTTGCTCCCTGAATATCACTTTTTCATCAGACTCCTTCATCCAGATTAATGAGCACGGGGTTGATGACTAGATGAGTCAACTTCGAAGAAAAACGTAAGGGCCACCCTATAGCCATCATTTCTTCCAACTATTTTAACCTTCCTCTTGACAGGATGCGTGATGATCATTTTCACATTCCATTTCCATCGTTTGTTTTTGGGTTTATTAGTGTTTTCATTTGATATGCGGCGCGCCCCACGCATGATGTAACGCCGTTACTCAAGCGAAACATTCTCTCAGATAGTTTTCCTACGTGATTTTGCCGTCCTAAAGATGGCACATATGGTTTCTGCAGCCATCAAAACGAGCATCGGTCGACGGTCTAATAAATTGCTGTAAAAAAGCGCACGGACAGCCCAATAGACAAAATGTTTTGCTGATCGTGTACGGCTTCCACTCTAGGCAAGGTAGGCCATATTTGTAAGCATCGCTGCCTTCGCATCAGCATGAGTTTCCTCGAGATGATGCAGCTCGCCAGAATTTTGATTTCATCGGGGAGATATTGGTCCGTAAAGTGCAGGAATGGTGCCAAATATAGACTGAATCTGGGGTCAGATACGCTACAATATTGTTCCAGGGTAAAAATTGATAGTATGTTATGGGTAATTTATGCATCATTCATAACTAAGTATGCAACGCTGAGCATTTAACGTAAAAGTTGTCTACTGGATGTCACTCTAAAGAGTCGCTGTGTTAGACGCTACAGGGGAGAAATCAAAGCCATAGTACGACATTTCATGTAATTCCCGTGCTAACGCCCACATCCTTGAATACATCAGTCGTTTAACGCGCGCTCGGGTGGGAGAGGTCAGATTGACCCCCCGAAAGCTTTTCCCGAATGGTTCCGAATGGCGCGGCGTAGCGGCGCCAAATTTTGCATAGCTGTAGACAACTGAATAGCGGATCGTTTGGTGACAAGGAAATTCGATGACATTGTCTCGGTCCCTGATCAGATGATGTTGTGAATGTCCCTGAAAGATGAAAAACTGTTGCAAAACAAGCTGCAAAAGTGAAGCCAGCAAGAGGAGTCTTTCTAGGGTGGTAAGAACCCCCAAGGTGGGAGTTAAGAGGTCAGACAGTGTATCGGTTCCTTTCTTTGTACAGAATGGTATGCGTCAAGGGGGTAACGTCTCACCACTGCTGTTCAATGTGTACATAGTTTAGCTTCTTCGTGAGTTGCAAATGTTACCAATCGCTTGTTATGTGGTGAAATGAACAGCAAATGAACTAGTCTCTGCCAATAACACAGTGCTTTTATCTATCACGAGGAAAGGGCTTAAAGCGTTGAGTCGTAGCTGCCAAGTATTTGTCATGCGCAGGAATATTCAAATCAATGTAAAAAACTATGCATGTTTTTCGACTCTCAAAGGTCATATACAGTGCCACACCTGTTTAACTCTAAGCTCCCAAATATCATTGTTAATGAATACATAATAAGATGAGCGGAGGAGCTTAAACATAGGCCCTGTAGTGGCCAGTTCTCTCAGTGGCAGTCAAGTTACGCAAAGAGTTAAAGGTTTCTTGTATGACGGCGTAAAACTTTGATCTAACTGTTCCAAGCATATTATACTAGCGTGTATATTGTGAACTGTGCAACACTGTGAGTGGATAGAAAGGATTTCAAGAACGCTGCATGGCCTACCACTTATGTGAAGAGAAGCTGGTAAGGGTGCCACGTTGGACAAGGATTCATTATCTGTGTAAAGAGCTTGAACCTCTACCTATGAATATCTGGAAACAGCTTCTTTGGATATGTGGGAAACGATCTCACCTTAAGCAGTGCTTGTTGTGTGAGCTCTGACCCCTACCATCCGATCGCGCGATTCCAGGCAACGGCAGAATTTCATGGCGTAAGTTTAACGTGCCGCAATGCTCGAGACGGTCCGTCCTGCCCTCTGACGTCACTTGACCTTTACCACGGCTGCTGCCACCGGCCGCAGGCAATACCTGACAAGCGCAAATAGCGAGCGCTCAAAACGACTCGAGCGCATCCTGGCATGGGTGGCAGAATCGGAAGGCTATAGCTCTAACCAACTGAACCAACGGGACGGGAAAGTCTCGTTCCATGTTAGTACCTATCTAGTAGCTGGAGTTCAACCAAAGACTCATGTCCATTGAGAACAGCGCTATTGAGGCATTGCATGTAAGCGAGGTAGGGGCTAGTGGGGTCATTGCCAGGACATGTGCGCATGTCAGACATGCATATAATTTTATGGCATCGAACCTCCCGGCAGTCAGCAGGTCACATGTTCGGAACATCTTTTCGCCCACCTGGGTCGGTTTGGCCGTGATCGCCACCAAATGCACCAAGTAGGTCATGACCCAGAATAATGTCCTCCGACCTTTCAGGCAAGTACTGACTGCGTTGCCTTCTGTCTTGATTTATGCTTGTGAGTGTGCTACGTTTTTCCTTTATGTGCGAAGATAGGTACCGGTCTGATGGTGGAAAAAGAACTGGATTATTAATATCATTATTGCTATTAAACCAGACGTGTCTGATCTACCTATTCGTAAAAGGTACAAAAAAGCAAGATGATCCCTTTCAGACCCCCAACGGGCGTGTGCATCAGGTATCGAGGCGGTATTCGCCCCCCAACGCACCCAGGAGAATCACGCTCCTATGAGCAGTCACGATCATATGGTGTCAAATCTTTGGTGGTAAAATAACCTTTTGGTTCTCTGGAGCAATGTATACTCATATCTCAAATCTGCGTCACAATTGTCAGCATTTCAGACCGTCACGCAAACAGAAGTTGTATCGTACTGAGTGACTCCATGAGTTCAAGGACGCTTAAGTTCTGGAAGGTTTCAGTCGTATTGGGAAGTAACCAACTCATGAACTACAGGTCAAAAATTTTACAAATTCGGCCAGGCGTGCGGAAGATGGAACAGGGATGTCTGCCGCTGGTGCCGGAAACCTCACAAGTGTCGCTCGTGTCGTGTCAAGTGTCCACGTGTCGCTCGTAGCGTGTCACATTGCAGCAACGAGTTTCTGAACGGAAACTATAGTACATTCGTTGGTACTTGTGTGCCTTTATATACCTGATATACCAAAACCTTATGGTATTCTCAAAACATACGTCGTGCGTTTAGCGCATCCTTCTATATTTTTACTATTTATAAGACATGCATCTGCTGTGAGTTGTACTCTTACAATGAATACGAGAGGACAGAAAACACAGGTATCGCTCAATGGAAGTGATTTTAGTGATATAAATCAAGTTCAACGTTTGATTTTCGATTTGACTCTCATGTTGACGTCATGCATAAAAAATAACAGCAGAAATGGGCTCCCTGCCATCCAAGTTCTCTCTACAACGGTCTCACACGACCGTCTAGGTCAGCAACATAAAAGTTCGAGACTGGATTAGCATTCTGAATTCTGGGAAATGTGCAAAGATGCGCCAGCAGCAAGACAAGGAAATTTGGCCTCCTGACTACATTGAACTGGTTACATAGAAGATTTCCGTTACTCTTTCGTGGCAGCTGACATTGCAGGGTCTCATATAAAAAGTACGAGGATGACAACTATTCCACACGTGCGCGGTCAGGTGGAAACGTTTTCTACAGCGCATGTGTCGTGTATGTAGCACATGTTTATATATCTACGGTATATAACACATGCTGCCTCCGTGAGTGGCACCCCCACAATGAGTGCAAGAGGACACTGCACGACATGTATCGATCAATCGAGATTATTTTCGTCATTCGTAATCATCTTTTTTTTCTTTTTTTTCTATGCCGTTACCCAAGAACAGGTAACCAGGAGTGCCCTCCCTCAATCCCAGCGACGCAGTAAACCGTACGTTAACACCAGAAAACATAAAATCAAGTCGCGGCACTCCCAGCTAGGAAGATGAAACAAACTTTAAAAAAACAGGCGAGGAGGTGGAGCAGACCCGAGGGAATTGTGTTATGTGAGAGGTAGGGAAAAATCATAGATGAAAAGGCTTAAAGTAGTCATTAGCCAAAATCAGCTAATGACAGCCCGCTACAACCGCCCAATAATCTACAACCACTCAATTCCCCGTGTTAGTAAGGGTTATACAGTCACAAGTCGGAGGGGGCAATTACCTGGTCATTTTTGTGCTGGGTTTTGGGCTGGATTTCCAGGGACTCCACCCAGCTAAGCAGAGCTTGTTGCTGGGAGAACACCTGGAGCTAGCGCCATGAATTTGGGTATATGTGCATGACTTTATATCAGAAATTGATTATGAAACATGAAGGAGGTCAAACATGAAGTGCGTTGGATATGTACAGCACAAGGATGGCAATGCCTTCAACTATGTTTGTTACGTTAATATGTGTTCACGAAATGCTTGCGGATGATGTTCTTAACGATGGTTTTCGATACAGGGATATAAGCTATTCTTGGAAAATATGAAACCATAATGTCGTTCCACAGCTTAGGGCCAAGGCAGAATGCTGTAAATAGTCTATAACTACGATAAGGGAAAGGTTGTTCTAAATGTTTTGCTCGCCTCATATCCACGTCATTGGATTCGTAGAGATTGTAAATTAAATCGAATGATGCAGGGAGCTGCGAAGTTAAAAATTTGTGCATCACAAATAACATTTGAGATTTAGCAACCTTTGACCTTTGACCGGCAACTTGGCCATGAATTTGACCCATTCGTGAAAACAAAGTGCAGAAATAGACTCCCTGTCATGGAAAATCTGTCAAAAATGGTGTCAAACGACCTTCTAATCCATCGATAGAAGAAAAAACGTTGAATGCTCAGATACCCAAGTGGTTACTAAGCTAATTTGGATCTCTAAGCAGCATGGAACATATTTCCGTGAAAAAAGTCCGCGGTACTCCACACTGCAGGGTGTCAGCAAGGAAGCATCAGAATGGCAACTCGACTACTAACACCATTCAACATCCTAATTCAACGATGGTGACTAACGCAACGTTTTATCACAATCGGTCGGTACGTTCCATGTACTTACATTCTGAATACGTTGCACGGGCCATGTCGGCATTGTCCTCTACGCCCTTCCCTGTGTGACTAAGCAGTAATGGCACGTTCGTAAACAAAGGTTATGGCTGATGATTTCACCTTGTTCTTGCAAATGTCGCCAGGCATGACAGGCTTGTTTGTTGACCTTTGGAGGGGACGGGATGATTGACGTCCCCTCCGCTTCCTGGTCCGTTTTTGCCAGTATAAAAAGCGACCAAAGGAAACATAGGCATATTCTGTTGAGTTGTCTATCACCAACAATGCGTCTGCTGCCATTGATTGCCGTGCTTTGTCTGGTGTTTGTGACCACTGAAGGTGAGTTTCTGGCGTTTTTCATGTTTGCACTTCAGGCAGTCAAGTAGAAATGTTTATGTCTGGTACATCTTTGGAAGTGAATATTACGTTTTTTAACTAAGAAGCCGGTCCATTTATGACCTGTTAATTACCATGCATTTTTTGAAAGTTGGTGTCGAATTTGGTTTTTGAATTTGTACCTTCGGCTATCAACTCATTTGCATATTTGCCTGAAAGTAGCGGTGGCTTCGCCAGGCAAAATTGGCAAGTATGTGCTAAGCGTTCTCGACCTGTGCTTTTCCCTATTTCCACCTATTTTAGCCAAACCATTCTGTCTTTATTTTCAGATGTTCAGCATCCCTAGATGTTTTCAAAGAACTGCACAGTTTTATGTCTGCTTTATCAAACTTTTCTATAAGTTTTAAGCTAGATACTTTGTTCATTACTTCCAAGTCGTTCCATGATACTGCACTATCAATTTTCACCCTTTTCAATGATTTTCCACCTTTGCCAAAGTAGATGCCACTAGTAGGTGAGAACGGCAGGGACAGCATGTCTCCCAAAATTAGCTGGTGGGCCTTCTACCCCGCTTTCAGATTTTCTGTAAGACCGATGGTGCAGGCGCCTTCACAAGAAAAACTGTCAGCTTTAAGTCTCGCTTCCTCACTTTTCTAGGTCCACTTTTCTTTTTTACCATGTTATGTCAGGTAAGCTGGTATGCTAATGATAGGAGTATTTTGTAGCAAACTGTCCCACAAACTGTGATCCGAATACGCATCTAGGCAAACCATCCAGCTGCTAAAATGACCCGTCTGAAGCTACTACTCATAGTAGCAGCTGCTATATTGAGCAGAATCGTTCCGGTCGACTGAACCACCCCAAGATGTCTTGTAGAGGCACCCCCGGCATGTGTACCAACCGGGTGGTGCGAAATCAACGGGATTATTAATATTATTGTTCCTATTAAGCCGGGCGTGTCTGATCTAGATATCAGCAAAAGGTGCAAAAGGGTGAGATGATCCATTGCTGACCCCCGAGCAATGTGTCCGTGAGGTATTGGGGAGGGGGGGGGATGGGCAATCACACCTCAACCAACGCAGGAGAATCATATATTCCCTGTGGGCGGTCACGATTGTATGGTGCTTTGTAAATCTATGGTGATTGTAAGCTTTGATCGTAAAAGAGCCTTTTGGTTCCCTTCAGCAACATACTAGACCGCTAGTCACATGCCAGATGTGCGTCCCGATTGTCAGCACTCCAGACCGTCGTGCAAACAGAAGCTATGTCGTGCTAAGTGACTCCTTGAGTTCTAGCACGTCAAATTTGTGGCAGGCTTCAACCGTATTGGTGAAGTAACCAACTCACGTATTGCAGGTGGAAGGTGTTACAGTTTCGGCCAGGCGTGCGGAAGATGGAACAGGGATGTCTGCCGCTGGTGCTGGAAACCTCACAAGCGTCTCTGCTGTCTTTGGGGCGACACCTTCAGTACGTTCCAGCCGTTGCCGCCCGGTGCTGAGCAAGCTTGTAGCCATGGTGATGTTGTGGCGCTATTGGCTACGAAACCCCAGCTCAAACTAGAGTCTTATGTAACATGTTCATGAACTGTTGTCATGCATCACATCGATAGCTTACATGTAAGGCCTTCCCTTACGAGATGTGCTATTTAGTTCTAACATACGCTCGGTTGTGTGTGAAGTTGCCCCGGATGCTTTGTTTCTTCAAAATGGATTGCGAACGGCACATCGTAGTCACACCGACCCTTGCATAGCCGTAGATAATTGCCATGCAAGAATTAGACGTGCCTTCCACAATAGCTTTTAAGGTCGCTGACCTATTGCAAGCTAAAATAGGGCCGTGGCTCTCAGCGAATGTCATTTCAAGAAATTCTTATGTTTGAAGCGACGACGAAGTGTTTGACGAAGCCATACATCTCTGAGATAGTTAATCGTGCCATAAACCAATTACATTTATAAAACAACAACTTCCATTGAAGTCGGCCAGGTATGAATGTCAGGCCGAAGTCAGAAGTAGCGTTTTATGTTCGAGGGCTTGCTTCAAGAGATAGTTTCTGGGGCTCATTTCGAAGTTAGCAAAGACAGGGATTGCAACATACATGATCCATGAACATCTAAATGTCAGGTTGAGTCACTGACCTAAAATTACCAAGATTAATATTTTGTTGTTAGGAACGTATTCCTAGCGGAGACTTTGATGATTTTTCAAGTGCAAAAGGGTCAGTCTTGTGTATTTGCGTTTGTCATGACTTTATTAAGGTCAGACAAGGTCACTGAACTTATATTGTCTAGATGCAAAGCAGTTGCACGAAAGGGTCTGGGGATACTAATCTGAAGTTCGATCTTGTTGACCTCGTTTGACCACAAAGTCATGACCTAGGAATCTATAATTTTGACACAAGTGATTTCACATATAAGCAGCCCATTCTCTTTGTTTGGTGTTTCCAGCTTTCATACTTTTGATATCACAAGGTGTCAAACTGACCCCCACCCGAGCGAAGGATGCTTAACCGGTCACATCGTCGTGTGTTAAAGATGCGATTTGTGTTTCGTTGTATTCATTTTCGTATCAAAACATCATCATATCAGATGCGTTTTGGCATCGAAGTCATAGGATACTCGCCCATGAGTAATACGTTCTTCTAGTTACGATAAATAACGAAATATTATTTCTACCTGTCACACACCATATACTTAACAATGTCCACCATGCACCATTGTGACGACCGATCAACCCCTCATTTCAGAGGAATGCAGAAGAAAATGTCGCTTCCCCCGTCGATGCAGCACATTGGGAGGTAGCTGTAGCAAAGGATGGTGCTGTATTCGGTGCAAAGGAAAACGTTGCAAGGGTTAACTGCACCAACTACTGTCGGCTGCCGCTGTCATCACGATGATGGGATAACGACAGAAGTGATGATGTGTCGCTGCATGCACACGGTATTCCTATTTTATGTTGAAGAAGCACTTTTGCAAGATCGTGTTCGATTTCCTGCACTTGTATTATGGCGAACCGGACAGGCAGCTTCTTACGAGAGGGTGCTATATTGAATACAATACGGGATCGTGTATTTGTTTACATCTGTTGTGCAAGTTTGAAGTGCCAAGGCGACGGCTCTCAAGGGGTGCCCATTGAAGCATGGGATCGCGGAGGACACCAGACTGCAGCTGTCATGTCACAGCAGGCACCAAGAGATATTACAGTCCCAGAGACCCCGCCCGCCCCGAAGAACCGCGCCTATGCTGCGAGCAGTTACAGTCATGTGGTGTCAATGCTTTGATCGTAAAATAACCTTTTGATTCTCCCGGGAGCCTATTAGACCGCTAAGCAATTACTGCCAGACTCTGTGCCAAGTTTTCACGTCTTAAGCTGTCGTCGAAATGAGCATTGAGATTTGTGGGTGACCCCATGTGTTCTAGCCACGTCAGAGCTATTGCAGGGTTTCAACTGTGAGCAGGTATTGATACCCACTGATATCTGTTAATATAACCCATCTGATGCGTTCTATTAGGTCAAAGGTGTTACGAATTCGACGAAAAGGGCGGGAAATGGAAACCAGTTGTCCGTCGCTTGCGTGAAGCCCTCGCAAGCGTCTCCGGTGCCTCCTTGGGCGGTGACACCTTCAGCACTGTCCAGCCGTTGCTGAGCAAGTGTGTTACCAGGGTGACGTGGTTTTAATCTTATGCACTGCGAAACTCCGCTAAAGCGGAGGCTGCCTGTGAGATGGTCATCTACTCTTGTCGTGCATCGCGTCGATAGCTGGCACGTCAGTCCTGGCTTTATCCGATGCGTCGATAGCTCACTTCAGTCTTCCTTTACCTGATGCGTCGATAGCTCACACGTTAGTCCTGCTTTACCTGATGCGTCGATAGCTCACACGTCAGTCCTTTTACCTGATGTGTCGTAGCTCACACGTCAGTCCTGCCTTTACCTGATGCGTCGATAGCTCACACGTCAGTCCCCTTTGCCTGATGCGTCTAGCTCACACTCATCCTACCTTTACCTGATGCGTCGATAGCTCACACTTCATTCCTACCTTTACCTGATGTGTCGTAGCTCACACGTCAGTCCGCCTTTACCTGATGCGTCGATAGCTCACACGTCAGTCCTGGGCTTTATCCGATGCGTCGATAGCTCACACGTCAGTCCTGGGCTTTACCGATGCGTCGATAGCTCATACGTCGTCCGGCCTTTACCTGATGCTTCGATGGCTCACACGTCAGTCCTGCCTTTGCCTGATGCGTCGATAGCTCCCACTTCATTCCTACCTTCACCTGATGTCGATGTTTACCTGATGTTTACCTGATGTCTGTCGATTGGTATGCTGCTCCATTGCATTGGTAATCACTTAGCTTTCTTTCCAATTTGGCATAGTGTTCATTTGGTGCGCGAATCCACCAAACGTAGCTTCAGCTCCGCGTGATATGCGGATCACGACCAACATAGCCCTAGGTAGTTCATCGGGCTCGACGCTACGTTGATATGCGCCGACCCCCGTAGCACCAGCACAGCTACAAATGTAATGTGAATGTTACAACGTCATGTCTGG
>NW_023596272.1:0-3028 GCF_011947565.3 Pollicipes pollicipes
CCGTGTCAGAGCCCCAGAAACTATTCAAATCCAATAGCCCTACGCTTAGGAAGTTTAGAACGCCAAAGAATAATCTTAAATTGAACCGAGCGAGACATGTTACGTCGTCATTGGCCTGTGAAAATTCTTGCGCTGCAGCATGATCAGTTAATATTGTGGAATACACCTATTTTGCCCGTTAGCGCACAGTATGATATAAACTTCCATGAAGCTTGGACTCGGCGACGCAGCCAGGATTTTTTGAAAGGAAGAGCTAAGTGGGAACTAAGACACGCTGATTTTTATATTTCCGTCATGACCAAAACTTAGCTATGCCGCAGAAACCTGCAAGAGTCATTTATGGCGCACAAAGAACTACTAATACTTTTTGCTTATGGTTACATCAGACACCTACGATTTGATCAGTTATGCCAATTTACTCGAAATCCTACTGAATGGCTCAGAATTTCTATTCGAAGTAACCAACCCTGCAGAAGAAGCCTCCATTGACTCCATGCTCACCGCTATGAAAGTAAAACACTGCATTTGCTTCGCTTTTTCCAACTTATGTGTTTTGTAATGTTCGCAATACACCAATGTGTTGAAATGTTTGGGTAATAAGCCCTAAGAAAGTTTGAAACACTCTGTTTAGGCAAAGATACATGCAAACATCAAGTTATTGTACTGCGTATTCAACGAAACGTTATGTCGCATTGATTTTCCCTTTTGACGTTTATCACCTTATATCTTTTCGAGGCCTTGGCTTTGGGAATGGAAGTATACATGATCCATGTGACAAGCTGGTTCAAACTTCAACCAATCAACTTCTTGGTAACAGGTCCTTCCTGCCCGCTGGGCCAATCACAGACGTTATTTATTCGCACCAGCGGTCGTTCATGACGACGGTGGTCGCGACTGCAGGGAAGAGGTGTAGGTTGTTACAAAGCGTGGGCAGGGTAATCTGGACCCGAAAATGATTAGATTGATATCCTTTTCATGTCTTGCGGGTGCTGCAGTGGCACTACCCAGTGCTTTTATTAGACAGCTAGTCCTGAGGCTTCCCAAGAGTATGTTTTCGAAATATGTCCACAGGTGGCACACCCTTTAATTTGTGATAGATCGCATTACATACAGTACCATTTCCTCCCATCACACGTATGCTGGATGGTCCGATCTATGACAAATGTTCTGATCGATCACATTTTGTGATCTGCGTCGGATTAACAAATCTGTGACGAATATGCTAACCACGTCGGTGAACCATATCTGCCATCGGTTGGGTCATCTGCTACAGCTGATTAATTATCCGTGACGTGCCATTCTTTTTATAACGGTTGTTTCAGTTACGAAATTTCACATATTCATGATAGATTACCATAGGTTTAACAGTTCGTTTTACCCGTAGCGTATTCCAATCTATCATATCCCTACCATTTGAAAGATAATGTCGTCAGTAACAGCTATTTGCAATGTGACAGAGCATCGCAGCCGTGGCTTGTCGTCTCTGAAAATGATATGATCATATCTGTCATGTGTAGATTGTATAGATGATATATATATTATATGTATATGCATAGATCATATGCATAGATGATCATCTGTCAGGCAAGGTCACAACAGATGACGTAAAGATTGATCGGCTCTAGTATCAAGCGTCCCCAAGGCTTTATTCAAGGCAGTCATCTGATGAACTTTTAGATTGCTCTGCTTACTATACCAACGTGTTCTGAAACGGTTTACATGGACGCCTTGAGCCCAGGATGTCACGCGGAGCTAACGTGTCACGGGTTTACCACCCAATACGCCACACACAAACAGCGATGTTTGCACATCAGACGGTTCTCGCCCGCGGCGTTTGTTCCGCCGCCGACCAGCGACGCTATGTTTTCCGTGCCTGGAGGCATCAGGACGCGCCTAACTTTTCCACGTTCGAGTCTGACCTTTCCAGCTGTTGGCCGACCGATGTTGGCATGCCGGCCCGGTCTGGTAATGCGCCCGCTCTAGGAACTGAACTCAGTGCCGCGGATTACGAGCTGGCGCCACGGCCCATGGGCCGCGGCGCCTGATCGCATGCATGTGTGCCCTCTCGTTCGGATGGCCGTGACACCGGTGCGACCCCGTCGGAACGCTCCGTGCCTGAGAGCATGTCAGGCGCTGTTCACTTGTCCCTGGGCTGCTCCGTCCGTGTGCGGTTAGTTTGAGATGGTGCTTCAGCGTGGGTTTGAGGCCTCTCGCATCACCTGGCCAATACTCGGCGCTATCCAGCAGCAGCTGGCGCGTTGTTACGCTGGGACTGAAGAGCTGACGTGTCGTGCGTGGCTGCGGTTCTCCCAGACATTTCAGAAGTAAGATCGGTCGACTGTGTGTACGAATGCCGCTGTTCTTGGTGGGAGTTCGGGTAGTTCGTGTCCCGATTGTCTCGTAGAAACGCATATGCAGATCAATATTATTCTGCGGTGATGCCTACGTTTCACAGAAAGGGCTACATGACCAGTTGCTATTTCATGCGATAATATTACCATGCTCGAGTGTTTTGTACGTCGAGATGTGCTTTTGTAATTCGTAAATAACACGTTTTCTTCACGTAAGCGACAAGATACTAGATGTCCAGGCTACATCCCTGTCAGTCCCACCCCGCCATCGGCGTCTGTGGTATTGTATGTCACACCCGAAGGGACGCCGGCCATCAGTGTGCCTATGCAATATGCAACAACACAAACAGCCTGAGTGTGCGTCGTTGGGGCTTTACGAACGCACTCAGCTGCGAGGCCATATGCGTCGCCTGCCTCTCACCCTGGCGGGAGGGCGGGCACCGCGGGAAATCCGAAAACACCCTGAGGAACGTTGCAGCACTTCAGGCTCACCTCAGACATCAGGTCACAGTCACGCAGTCTGGCATTCTTCACAGGCTGCATAATACGCTCAATGTGTGTCAGTTATTTTGGCGCCATGGTTCCAGAACTAGCGCCGCATTAGCGTCGAACATGTCCACGCGGATGTTTTGTCGGCTGTATCCGGCTGAGCTCGCTGCCCGTCCCAGCCAACCTCG
>NW_023596273.1:0-37046 GCF_011947565.3 Pollicipes pollicipes
TTACTTCGAGTAAGCCCAGTCGGTGGATGACGTAGCTACCTACTTACCTATGACGTCACGACCCAAGCACATTCCTTACTTGGCCGAGAGGCAAAGCAAGTTCTGTAGCTCGTGGTTATTTACATAGCAACGCATAACAACGCTAACGACGCGTTTGCGGTGGGGTGTGGTGGGTGCGGGGGCTTCCTCGGCCCCATAGATCTGACATTTGTGAGCTCCGCTATTGCCATGGAGTAAGTTACTACTGTGGTTGAAAAATGCATTAGTCAGACTTATTTAATTTCCCTTTATGATAGTTCTTCAGGGGTTGCAGGTGACGGCATACCTGGCCGAGGCGCAGTAGGTACACTGATGTCAGCAGTCATTGCCTGCTTAGTGATTTCATCGCAAATGCACACATATGCATGTACTTAACTCTGTTGTCCAGTGTTACTGCATTATATCAGTAAAAGTATTTCTGTAATGCAAGCTGGTTTGTTTCATAGATCTGATTGGTTATTTGAATTTGAATTGGGTTGGTAAACAAACTCACAGCTGTGTAACCTGTAAGCATGATTGTTATGCGGCATTAAAATTATAGTATATAGGTGTACCTGGCTACCTAGCGTTAGAAAAAATCATTGTACACCATTCGTCGTGTTTAAGGCGGAACATATCGTAAATCATCTCAAAACAGGTACAATCATGCTCCTACCTTCGAATTGTAATACCTACGATAGCGAGCCCCCGAGCGCCGCACGCACCGCACCGCCTCGACTCAACAGCGCCGTTCCTGCGTTGTCGTGGCGTAATTACAATATTTCTGCTTATCAAGAACCTTAAAAAATGGCAGGACCAAGGTAACGATAATAATGCAATGAAAATAGTTTCTCACCGCGTTTAGGTACGTTTATGAAACGCAGAGGCCAGAAAAGTCCAGAACAATATCCTAACCTAACCTAACCTAACCTAACCTAACCTAACCTAACCTAACCTAACCTAACAACCTAACCTAACCTAACCTAACCTAACCTAACCTAACCCAACCCAACCCAAGCCAACCCAACCCAACCCAACCAACCCAACCCAACCCAACCTAACCTAACCTAACCTAACCTAACCCACCGAACCGAACCGAAGAATAGTCCGGAACATAGCCTAAACTAGCCTGACCTAACCTAATGTAACCAACCTACCTTACCTTACCTAACCTAACCTAACCGAACCGAAACGAACGGAATCGGACCGGAAGGAAGAACGGAAAGGAACGGAACGGAACGGAACGGAACGGAACCGAACCGAACGAAACCGAAACCGAACCTAAACCGAACCGACCCTGACCGACCTCGACCTACCGAACAGAAACCTAACCAAACCAACAACCAACCCCAACAACCAGCAACAACCAACCAACCAACACGACCAACCAACAACCAACCAACAACCAACCAACAACCAACCAACCAACCAACCAACCAACCAACCTAACCTAACCTAACCTAACCTATCTAACCGAGAATAGACCAGAGCCTAAGCTAAGCTAAGCTAAGCTAAGCTAAGCTAACCTAACCTAACACAACCTAACCTAACCTGACCTGACCTAACCTAACCTAATTAACCTAACCGAACCTAACCAACCCACCGAACCGAACCGAGCCGAACCTAACCTAAATGGTTCTTGGTGCTGCTTGATACGCAGTAATGTTGTGACCGACGCGCAGTAATGGCGCTGGTGTCGCGGTTGCTGTGTGTTTGCGGCGGTCGGATGTTCGGTATGGTGATTAGTTAAGTGCCAAGGGAAGAGCATGGATGACCGTTTTACGATTAATTAGATCAGGGTGTACTTTCCTACCTAACGTTGGAAAAATCATGTGCACCATTCGTCGTGTTTAAGGCAGGACATATCGTAAATAATCACAAAACAGGTAGATTCGTGCTCTTACCTCCGAACTTTTTTATAATTACGATGGCGGGCTCCAGAGCGCCGCACACACACACATCATCCGCGACACCACGCCACTACTGCGCGCGCAGTTTGTTTTTCGGCATGCTGAAAGCACACTCATTGTGACACGTGTTTGTATGGTTGTTGAAGTGGCGCTGGGTGGAGCTGAGGTGATCGTTGTCTCGGGAATGAGTGATGATGTCCGGAGAAAGGGAAGGCTTCTGTCCTCGATGCGGTGTGTGTTAGATGGGAGAAGCTGCCGCCGATGCTCCCTGAGGTCCCCTGAGGTCGCAGCAGAGGAGGCCTTCTCCGAAAAACACGAGAATCGTGGGCGGATCCCGGAACCGTTCAAGTACCCCAGTGAGCGCTACGGTGATCACAAGCATCCAGTAGATGTACTGTTTGGCAATGCTCGCGGGTATTGTGAGCTCCATGTGCATTTCGTGCTCTGACCAAAGTTGTGTCCTGCTTGCAAACCCACGCGCCAAATCTCTTCCATGCGTATCAAAATATATGGACGGCCTCAATATACATGCGCGGTCATCGTAGCTGACATAACATCTCTAAACAGCCTCATTCCCTCTGTTCAGCCTGGCTTACCGGGCTGCCCTGTTTAGCATCTGTACGTGCTAAACTCCGCCACTTTTAGTATGAATTGGTACTAAATAGGGTTCCCCTCTTACCTTACCTTACCTTAACTTATGGTGATCCGGAATCGTGAAATGCCACTAGGCCAGTAGGTCCCGGTCTCATCAGGCTCCCGGTCCGGTAACCAAACAGTCAAATTATGGGAAGATTCAGTATGGGACGTCGTACATTATTATCATCTTTGCCATAATAGATTATCTCTTAGTACGAATCTGTACTAAATACTCTCGATGATGTGTTGACGCGGGTGCTGAAACAACTTGGGAGCTCTAAGTTTGAGGGGAAACTGGCGCAGGTGTTTCGATATTGATTTGTTTTGCTGTCCTTGAGAAACGTCATAGCAGTTTGATGTGGGCAGCGAGGAGGAGGGTCGCTGGATGGGCGTTCGCGGCTAGGTATGTCAATATGCAATTGGAAGCATGTGTTTCGTGAAAAATTATTATCCTTAAAGCATTTCAGACTGCGAATGCTTTTGCTGTTTGTGTTTACGGCACACAAGCAGCCCACTGGAGCTAGATGGTGAAATGTTTAAATGGAGGGAGGGAAAGGGGGAGGGGGATAAAATGGTTTCACCTCAGGTTTTGTATGGATTTATAACAACTGTGATACAGACAACAACAAAAAACTGGTTATATTGTTCAAAGCATGCTAACTTAAACATCCTGTGCCCATGTGCCCAGCTTTGGTGACACAGGAAAGTGATCAAAATGCTTGGCACAAGTTCAACATGGTTTATTATTATGCTTGGTTAGTTTAGAGTTGGAACAAGGATGCAGGAATATGTGGTGCATCTGTAAAGATATTCGGTATGGCCAAATACATATCGGCGCCTCCATGTTTCTGATGTTGGTGGAGGGTAGCATGCTGGAGCCTGCTGTGGTTGTGCATTTTGGTTTTTGCTGTTATTCTTCAAAGTTTAAATGCACCTTGGTTGTGAAATCCCTTGGAATATGTTGTGTCAAGGAAGTATGATGCTCAGGAATTGACTGGTTATGTCATATATATTAATTTTTGTGTGTGGACTACAGAGCTTGCTGCAATTTTTCTAACAAGAAAGACTCATTGATAAGCTGCAAGTTCTCATTATGATGCCATTAGGCAAGCATTGTTCATATTGACAAAAGTCAAGATGTCAAGGTGTGTGTTTTATCAGAAATTTAGGCTACAAGCACAAGTTGAAATGGTTGTTTTTTATATTGCCTGTACTTGCCTAACAACATCATTTAACTATTACTTCTTGACATACTGAATTGCAATGATGCTCCAAAATGTGAACTTCTGACTCAGCATGCAGAAAAAATGATCTTAAGATATTTTTTGCATCACTCAAAGTGATTGTGGTGCTATATCCAGGCATTTTTAGTGTTTGTTGCATGGACACATACTACACACACCACACTATACACATGTGATGCATGTGTCCCCCTATAACACCTGGAAGTTGAATGTGGCATGATTGGATGCTGTGTGTGTGAGAGGATTTCTCTATCTACCAATTTCTAGTCTGAAGGTCATGACTTAAGTAACTTGAAGAACCCCAGGTCAATTTTGTTCAACTTGCACACAGGTCACATGTAGACTTTGATCACCTCAGTCTGGGTGCAGGCAGGCAGCTGTTGTGTCTGAGAAGATATGCATAAAGTTTGGATGGTGTATATTCTAAGGCTACTAATTGAGAGCCCCTTCTCACGGCAGAGGGGTGCACCTTGATCTTGAGAACCCCTTAGGCCATAATTGGAAGCTATCTAGTCCCATAACAGTCAAGCATTGACTGATATGCATGCCACAGTTCTACCTGCCAAATTTCACCATTCTGGCAGTCATGAGTTGGTGAAAATGACAAAGAGGTAGCATGTTTTGGTCACCTCCCACATGTGCAGTGCAGCCCTTACTGGCTGGATTCTTTAGAAACTGATCACCAAGCCACCCATCCATCTGTAAGCTTGTTCCCACACCAGACTGTGCCCCCTGAGCATCTGTCATTGGGCTGCAAAGAAAAGGGGTGCAAAGGTTAAATCTGTGCACTATGCAAGCATCTCACATGAAACATCTTCACTTGAGTACTGTCAGATAGCTCCGGTAACTGTCTCTCCACTTACTGAACTTCAGTGGGCTAGCTCACTGTTTACGGCACTGAGAGGCCCCAATTCTTTGCACGTGGCTACACGTGGCTATGGACATTCTGTAATCCTGATCACGTGAACTCTGTGGAGGCCCGGCGAACGGTACGCAGCACGCGCCACGCGCCACCGATCAATTCGAGACCGGCACGGCAGTCCGTCCGCAGAGCTGGCGCACAACATCGTGTCATTCCTGGTGCGATCCGTCAGCGCGCGTTGGCATACCTCACTCGAAGGCTTCGTCATACATACATGCAGACAAACATTGGATTCTAGACTTTTACAATCGATCGCTAGGCACCGCCAGGTATGAAATCTCGTTTCGCTGAAAGCGTGCCAAGTCATGTTCTAGCTCTGTCGACGTTGATGTGCAAAAAGGCCGACTTTTTCAACTTGACTCAGGTGGAGGCGACGATAGCGCACGGCCCTGATGTCGCAATAAGGCTCCGTTCCAGTTTTATGACCGCATGACATGGTGACTGACTGGCCTCAAGGCTGCACCGGCCCCAGCAGAGAGCGGAACTTAAGTCCGCCCCAGCGGTAGCCTCTATCACATCTTCAGCTTGATCCAAATGGTCGCTTTGCAATCCGTGGAGAAAACGCTAATTTTTTGTTCGTCTTCTCTCTGCTTTTGTTAGGAATTGTGAAAAGATCAAAGTAGGTTTGGCTGTACTTAACTCTTTAAAGTTTAATGGAAAACTTAATGTCAAACTTAAAGGACTATCTCCACAGGCACACAAAATCACACTGCCAATAGGTTTTACACCAACAATAGGCCCCAGGATGTCATGCTGCATGCTGTGGGTGGCAGGGGCAGGGGGGGGGGGGGGGGGTGGCGGCGAGCCCCCAATGATTTTAGTTTGTTGGGCCTATCATCTCAATGCATATAACTTGAAATCCACTGGTATTGTCCTTGGGTCATTTTCGTGAAGTCAGCTCCTGGCAGCTCACAATGGTTTTATCTGCAATCTTTGTCGGGCGAAAAAAACTAAGTTCCACTTAGGCCGTCCGAAAAGACGCAAGGAGATGGGCCACTGTTTGGAGTCCTGTCTTGTTAGGCATTTTGAGAATAATGTCTAGCTGGTATGCAGTGGAGTCACTTGAATGCATCGCATGTCTTTTTCTAACAATGCAATGATCTCATGATTGTAACAACCGATAGTCGCCATCATGGCCTGTAACATTGAAAAGCGCGGCCCTTACAGCGTCATACTATGTATGAACGGGGGGGGATTTGGTGAGTGCCATATCCCCCCCACACTGACCGAGAATGCTAAGCATTATCCCTATAACGTGTGAAAATGGCGACGCGAGGAAAATAATGTACTCCAAAGTCAGTTTGCTCCCTCCTCCACTTTCTGAGGCGCCCCTTGACCTTTACAGCGACCCAACTGTTCCTCTTTTAAATGCCGACTCCGCTCCCACTGCGATGCCACCTGAAGTTGACGCTGCAACTGCGTGCTGTAGTCAATGGTTGGTAAACTGCGACAGTTCAGCTCTCGTGCGTCTCCATCGATGTTCAAGTTGGCAAACGAGGTCCGGATGGTCCTACGATAGTTAATGCCTGAAGGCTGTCGACCATAGCAATTGTCTTCCCCATACCCTAGATTGATATCGGTGCAAAGAATATGGTTTGTTTCCAGGAGCAGTAATCTGAAGTCATAACATAACTCATGTCCGATTCCGAGACCCGTGATGCTGTGGCATCATTGAGCCTCAAGTTTTTCAATCAAGAGCCTCAAGGCTGGCATTAGCAAGGCCCGATTCAGCGCTCTGGTTTAAGATCACAGCCTGTTGAAATGCTGAGCCCGAGTCTGAGCCAGTCTCCTCGGTGATGTGATGAATTTAGCCGAACCAGAGTGCCAGGAGCCGGCACCAAGCATGTGGCGGACGTCCCAGCCACGGTGTTCGGACTGACAGCTGTACACCTGTTAAAAGTGCCGTTATAAGCGAATGAGATGAGAGGATAGGCTCACCCTTCTCCGTGTAGGCTAGTGATGGCCCTGTGTACACTCGATGCCCTAATGTATGCGCCCGGTACTAATGCTGGGCCAGCATGCAAACCATGCCAAGCCTACGGATGGACTGCGCCTGCCAGGCCACACTTGTGCATGCTCGTAGTCTCGTGCACCTGAGGTGCAGCTTGTATAAAGGGCGGAGTACATGTAGCGCCCTATCTCTCAGCGGGTGCAGGCTTCTTTTTCCACAAAATTGTAGCAAAACGGTTATTAATATTTGAGGCTGGTAGGGTTACGCAAGAGGTAACGGCGCCTGTACCGTCATGTATTGAAAAGTTCATTGCGAACGGTTTGCACTGATGGCCTGGATTCAAACTGCCAATCAAAGGTTGTAGCATTCCTCCACCTCAGTTGTAACGCCCGGCGCAGCTGATAAGATAGTCTTCGCCGAATCGGTCCGTGCAAGAGTCAGCGCGTTACACAGTACGGCGGCGCGGCCACCCCGAGCCTGGGCCTACCCTCGCTGGCCAGCTGCTAGCCGACCTTTCCCGACCAGCCGTGCGATGCGTCTGCTCTCAGACTCGCGCCCAGTACCGCTGCTAATGGATCCGCAATCTTCTTCCAGACCACGGAGGCGAATTATACCTACAATAGTGGACTGTATTGGGTTCGCGGTACTAGAAGTGCGTGGCAGGGGGGAGGGGGGATCAACACCCGGTAGCGTTTCAGTGACGGTAGTGCCAGAGGGGTGCTTGCACTGGCAATGTCGGTTATTGTGCCGACGCCAGGTAGCGCTTTGAATATATTGGAGTTTGGCGTCGGTGCTGGTACCAGCCCTCTGTGCGGACCGCTGCAGCATTGACTTGTCATGGGTTCAGCGCAAGCACAGCACGAACCATCGCATTGACTCTTGCCTCTACCACCCGAACCGTATGCCGCTTATCTGTAACGTGCGTGTTGAACACTGTCCAATGGTTATCGGGCTCTGTGTGTGGAGCTTTCATCACCTGGTGCGTACGCTGCCAACAAGCCCCAAAAAATGTGCTCTGTGGCAGCCGATAACCGCACACAGCTGAACACAGCAGAGTCCAGTCAAATGCAGCATTTTGTGGTGCAACTGCTGTGGGTCGTTACGGAATCGGGTTAGGGTGGAGTGGGGAGCCAGGAACACATGCTCTACCATTGGACTAGTACAGATATCAGTGTGCTTGTAAAGAACTGTCGGCATGAAATAATCAAACTCTGCGTGCTAAAATAAGGATATTGAAAGTGTGCGATGTTGTCATACGCCATGCAAATAGTCTTGCGTGCCTGCGACGACATTAAATGTGCTGAGCTCGATTTCATGCCGTGCCCGACCTCCCTGCCAGGGTGCGAAGGAGGCGACACCGTGTAACATGGCGACGGGAGGGGCTACCGTGATTTGCCGGAGTATTAACGGCCTTTGGCCCATTGTGACGCTACCTGACTTTTCGCTGGGTCTTTCACTGATGTCATGGAAGCTGCGTTTGACACGGGAAGAAAACCTGAGCCTTGCTGTCAACGAAAAACGGTTCTGATGTGTTGATTCCTACCCTTCTCACAATTTGTCGTGATTTGATTTCAGATGGCAACGCAGGCTGTGCAGAACGATAGGTGATGTCATGAGCTTCGTTTACATTATAAGAAGCTTGCTGGCCTTGGACTGGTATTCGTTCTGTTGCTAGTTATCCGTCGCCTCCTTCTCAGTGATGGTAAGTGTTTACGCGTGCTTGGATTGTTCAAATATTGAACTTGCACCGTACAGTGTGTCTTGTGCGGATAGGGATTTAATGTTTGCATGTCCTCGCACACGGATGAAGTGATTCCAATCCGTGCCCCAGTATTCTAACCGTACCGGATATCCTCTGGCGTCCTGTTCTGTGTTTTACCAAGCCGGGCCTCCATTCCTCATCACTGATGATGACTTTCGTCAAGAGCTGGCGTAGTGAGCTTATCTACCGTCAAGACCCAAGATTTTTACACGCCAAACTTTGCAGGGTCGTAATTAATGAAATATCCGATCTTTTCGTGTTAAAAATGTCGTGTACCTTGTAAGGTCGCTGACCTATGGTAGGTCAATTCAGGCCATGGCTGTCAGTGGAAGGAATTCCCAGGTGATTGTTCAGTCTGATGCGGGAACGTAGTGTTAGTCGGGGGGCTTAACATCTTTGAGACGGTTCCTAGACAACCAGCATTTGGATACCATATTTTCTTTTCAGTTGATCTCTTGTGTCAGGTATAAAGGTCGGACCGAGGTCAAAGCCGAACTACATTTTTACTAGAGATGTCGCTTTTTGATGTAGTCTTGGACGCTCATTTTGGAATTCTTGATCACAGGGAGGTCAAAATATGTTTATTTTGAACATCATTGAGGTGCGTAGAGTTCAGTGACCTGGAATAACCTCGATCAACCTTTTGTTTTTAGGAGCATATCGTCTAGCGTAGTCCTTGACACTTGTTGGAATTCCAAAAATCAAAACTCACGATTTTTGGCCACTGTGACCTTCTGAAGTGCAAATAAGGTCACTAATCTGAAACGAACATCAGTGACATTTCTCTTAAAGATTATCTAGGTTAAAGAGGATTGCGTAACGAGGGCTGGGTAAGCTTTGCCATCAATTGGAAGGTTGACTTTGCTTTATCCTATTTGGTCCGAAGGCATGACCTAGGTGCCTCAAAATTGGACGCGTGTGAGTTTACATACAGGTCTATATATCCTGTGAATTTGGTGGTTCAAACTTCCTCGATTTTTGATATATTGGGGCCAAGTTGTACCCCCCCCCCCCACACACACACACGCACATACGAGCGTCGTGGTATTCAACTGACCACACAGACGTATGTAAATGTGTACTGCTTGTAATGACTGTAGATGTTGTGTTCTTGCATGATACCTGTACAATAACTGTCCATTAATCCGCAGGTTACCCGCAAATGACTTTCAATGGAGAGCCGGATGGAGCCAACGATTTCAATCGCGTCAAGTTTCAGGATATGTAAGTTAGAATCTGCCCTCTCGCCACCTTCGACAGCTTCTGCGGTCTTACCACCTGCCGTAGAGTGTGGGGGGTGAGGGTTGGGCGGTGGTTGAGAGGATGGCCCTGTTGACTTCACACCGCACGTGCCGATTGCAAGTGTTGACAACTGGGGTGGTGGCTTTGCATGGAATTTGCATATTAACGTTGTCGGGTTTTCGGGCGGTTTTCAACATTTCAGTAGTTAGATCGGATCATAGCGGGTAAAAACCACGTTTTGAACACATCTTCGTGCTTTTCATATGTCCACAGATCAAGGTTGACTGAAGTTAAAGCGTCCACCACTGGCATGTTGCTGGCGTGGTGTAGGGTCTGCTGTCGTAATGGGAGGCCCTAGGTCACGCTGGGTGTAGAGGCGTCCACTGGGGCGGATCCAGGGTCTCGTGAAGTGGAGGGGCACGAACACGATGGGGCTCCTCTAGGGTTGAGACCTCATAAAGGATGCTCGTATTCCGACCGTTCAATTTTAAGATTCCTATATCTGCTATTTGGCATGCAAGAACCCATCTTATTGTACGCAGCCCTAGAAAACTACGCATACTACATATGAACATACAGTGAGCTTTTCCATTTCCTCCAGGTCATAGTGGATCCTGTCAATGCTTAACTTGGTTTTTCGGAAAATGGCAACATGAAGTAAAGTTAGATGCTAAATGCCGTTTAAAATTAGGCATAAACTTGATTCCTAGCTTATTACGAATAGTCAGCTAGTCGATGTGGTGAACTGATGGCCGATGACTAATGCACATTTTTTTGCGCTGGCTTTTATGAACGGGTACAAAATATCTAGCATTCAGATTATCCTAACAGTGTGATGCTCAATTTTAACTCGTGTCAACAATTCAATAGGCAACGGAAAAGACGTATGCTACGTCGACGATGGCTAAAAATGGGCTCGGAAATTGCGCGTACAAATTAATCGGCGTGTAGCCAACAGCTGCTCTCAGCTGTTGAGGCACTCAGAGAATTCGTTATCCTGTAGTCATGGATTAACAGGGAGCTAGAATCGCTTTTGAACTAGGTTGGGAGTGAAAAATTCCATCGCAAGAAGACCGCGTGGGAGTGAAAAAATCAATTCACAAAGGACGGAACTTATGAGCTCGTGACGGATGCTTCAGCAAACAAAGACATCTATTTCAAGTTGGCACGGACGTAATATCAGAACCCTGACAAAACTATTTCGTGTTTTTTAACATTTTAGGCCATTAAAGTGAAACATTAACACGCACTCATTAAGTACATTAACACGCACTCGGGTGGGGGTGGGGGGGGGGGGCAAGTTGACCCCCCCCCCCCCGAGGGCCTTTCCAGAATGGTTTTTGAACGGCGCGGCGTAGTCGTGCGACATTTTGCATAGCTGTAGAAAATTGCATAGCGGATCGTTTGACATACAAATTTTAGATGTACCTTGTAAGGTCGCTGACCTATGACAGGTCAAAGTCAGCCCATGGTTTCAGCGAAGGCAAGTTCTAGGGAATCGTTCAATCTGATACAACAACGGAGTGTTTGACGAAGACATACGTATCTGACATGCTTTCTTAGGGCACCACAAATATTGAATGAGCAAATAACGAGCAAATAATGAGCAAATAAGGTCAGGTATGATGTCAGACCAATTTCAAAACCAACCTGATTTGTTACTCTAGGGCTTGCTGTATGGAATAGTGTCTGGTGCTCATTTCGAATTCATTGACAGCAGGAACTGCATTATACATTTTCAATTGACTTCTCAGAGGTCAGAACAGGCCATTGGCCTAAGACGTCCCGGGTCGAACGTTTGGTTGTAGGAACATACTGCCTAGCGTAATCTTTGTAGCTTATTCAAATGAAAACGCAGAGCTGTCTTGTATCACTTTGGTCACCGTGACCTTCAAAAGGTCAAACAAGGTCAATTACCTCAAGTGGGCTTGTGACCTTTTGCTTAGAGACAGTTGCCTAGGTTCTGGGGGTGCCTTAGAGACCAACCTGGAATTTGACCTTGTTTGACCTTATTCGACCTGAAGGTCATGACCTAGGAAGCTGAAACCGTAACCTAAGTGAGTTCGCGTGTGGGTCAAGACACCCTGTAAATTTGGTGTCGCTAGCTTTCTTAGTTCACGAGATCTCAGAGGGGGGGCGGGTCAAATTGACCCCCCACCCGAGCGAATGGTGTCTATCCGGCTAACCGGGCGAGTGTTAAAGCATAGTAATTTCATGGCAGTATTATGAGCATGACAAATTGTCAACACCAATAATTTGATGCCGCACTTTTCAATTCCCCTCCACAGCGCTTTTAAAACAAAACAAAGCAAAGGATTTCAATAACAATATAACAGCAAATTCAACAAGCATAAAACGCTCGAACAAAAAAAAAACATTGGACTCCTACACATCAGCCCATCACCAAGTACGGCCTGAGGCAAGTGACATAGAATTGGAAGGACCACAGATGAAGTTGGAAGGCCCATGAGCTTGTCGTGAGGGTGCCGACGCCGACCACGGCCCATGGGCAGCCGAGAATACCCGGCAGATTGTCATGTGGGGTGTTTAGAGCCTTTCTACACGCATGCGTTATAGCGTATAGAGCCTTTTGGGTGAATGGAAAGAATCCGTGGAAGGCCGCTGATCGATAAAGGTGCCCTGCATGCCAGCAGAAAGCGCTCCGACAACAGCGCAGTGCCCTAGGAGCAAATGCAAAGAAATCAAGGGGCAATGTGGAACGATCCTTAGCGATTGGATTGACCCAGCAAGTGGACATGTAGGGCTCCCGGGAACAGCGTAGGGCGTCCTGGACATCGTAATGAATCTTAAGATCTCCCAATCACCACCCTCTCAGTCACTGAAGAATTGTTTATGTCTGCTCGTAAACCCTTCACTTTCGCTTGCGACTGTTCTTGGTCGCCTGGAAGCTCAAAGACATCCGGTCTGTTGGGTTTTGCATGAAAAAACAACGTCTGTTCGGACGAGGTTTGAGCCCCTTGAAGCCTATGAATCTGTTCTGAGCCCAAGGGGGGGGGGCTTTGCCCCATACCCCCCTCTTTGGATTTGCCCTTGGGCGTCCACGGGTACTGCAATCTCATCTTGAGGCACGGCGTACCTACAATGACCTTGAAGTTGGATGACCTAGCACCTGCAATCTTCATTTATGACGACGGTACTGGTGTAATGCAAGTGTTCTACTGACCTCGTTGTTGAGGATTCTCAAGAGTTGACCTTGTGATTGTAATGACCACATTCATCGTAATAAACACAAGCCAATTATTTTGAGTTGCGAGATGATTTGATAAATGATATGATAGACTGGTTGGAAGCCAGATTTCAGATTTCACCTTATTTGGCCATAACCCTGAATGACCTCTTTGCAAAAGTCACACGCTTTGATGATGGTATTGGACATTGGCGTCATACCTCCAGAAGTATTTGGAGAAAGATGTGCTGTGAGGAAGCGCCAGTCTTTATATTCTTACCCCGTTGACATTTAAAAGTCATATATGATAGATATCCAGCGGGTTGCATTCACGCGTGACTTTATAATTCTTTTCGACAGGCTTAGCGCAGGTTATATGGGCGGTGAGGTCGTCAGAGAAGTGCTGCAAAACGCCGTAGCCACAGAGTTTTTTTTTTGTTTCTTGGTGCTTCGCATATGCATTCACAAATGCATATGAATGGGTAAGTCATTGATCGCAAACAATGGGGCTCTCTGACCAAGGCTTTCTAAAACAATGAGCTAATTTCCCACTTGAGTAGCCCGATCTGGCCTCTACTTTGTCTAGATCTAAAATCTTGGTGATCTCTGGTAGTAGCTGCAAGCAGTATTCTGCATCAAGAGGCTGGTCAAGTCACGCCCGCATAAATGATGAGACTTTGCAGGCAAGCCGTTTAGTCTGGCTCGGTTTTCCGATAGCGTTGTGATGTGGGCAGAACAGGACCCTCCCAAGGGAATTAACGTTGGGAACGCAAAGCTAGTTGTCAAAAGCGTTCACAGCACACCACAGGGCCAAACGGGCGCAGGTCTCGCCATCCGGGCGTCGCAGCGACATGGAACCGAAGCTGCTTGGCGGAGGAAGTCACAGACAGTCGTGTTGGTAAGGCATGAGTCGACTTGTGCACTGTGTAATCCGCGCACGTTGTAACGCAGGCCATGAATCAGCGTTTGTTTAGCCTTGTTAAGATTTGATGTCATATCTCGATCTTCAGAGCAAATGAAGGCGTGGAACGACCTGTACGGTCTAGGCGAACGTGCCGCATGCGAGGCAGTGCGATCGTAACAGCACCCAGCAGCTGCCCCAATATATGGCCGGGCCGAGGCTGCTGTCGCCTTTGTTCGGAGCCGTGTTAAATCCAGCATGAGGTGGCAAGAGCCAATACCGCGGTTATGCAGACCATACAGGCTGGTGTTCAGTTCAGTATGGTCAGTATGCGCCCAAAATGCTGGCGTTTTTCGAAAGGCGTGGTTACGGACATCTAACACGAAAATCGTTCCTTTCATTTCGTCTCATCGAAATTGTGGGGCTTGATCAACCTGGGTCAGACTGATAGCCGACTAATTTCAAGCAATACAACTTCGGAATAAGCACGCGGGCCCCGCATCGGCGAGCCCAGCCTTGACATGAGCATGTGTGCCAGTCGTAACTGGTGTGGCTCATCACAGAACTCTGTAACGTTCACGTCCACATCACCTCGCTCATTCCTCACCGCACAATCACGGATGGAGAACGCGTTATGACAGGTGGGGCAGCGATAGCACCAACTGCGTTTGTACGTAATATGGCCGTGATTTTATCCTATTCCCGCCGGAAGATGCCCATTCCGGCGACTTCCTCGCCGATTGTTGTCAGCATTCTCCTCTTCAGCGCACAACACGACGCACTGGTAGATATATGTGGATGTTTCCGAGCTTAAAACATCTTTAATGGACGGGTGCATGAAAAGTAACTTACGTAACTGATCTTTGGTAACCATGTGTGGTTTGCTATACTATATAACGCCTTTCATATCCAGTTTACTTCGATCCGCTATTTTGTGTCCGTATGTCATGCAATGTTGTTTTGTTTTGTGGGAATACACATTCATTACCTGGCGCTCCAAGCATGAAGGTGGCTGGGCGCACCTCAAAAACGTTTGCGGCACTGTTGGCCCGCCCTGCACTTTTGCGGTTTCGCTGTGAGACACAGCTGACCAGGAATAGGAGCCCAAATGAGCAACAGATACACATGCATTCCGTCAAGAAATCCGCCGATACTTTTGCGAGCGTGGATGTGTGACTTATGCAGCATGCGAATTGTGGCAGCGGCTACATCAAGTCTTCTTCAAAATAGTGTTCATGGCACACGCCGCTGGACGAGAACATGACCAGTTTAAACAGTCAGTCAGTCAGTCAGTCAGTTTAAACAGTCAGTGCAACAGCGTTGAGGCGACATGGGTATAATTGTAGCCCTACGATTGTAACGACTGAACACGCGTTGGTGGTACCAGACACGATGCATTTCACGACGAGAGTTTTGTCGAGGGAGTTGTTGACATCGGCTGTTCCTGACATACAGCCTGCGAGTCCACCCATCACACGGTTCGGTCATTTGTCCACAGGAGCGCGCTGGTGCCGTTTGAGAGCTTCACGACCCATAAGCGCTACACCCTCGACGTGCGGCCGTCTTACGCTATCGCGCTGCCATTGATGGAGCTGGAGAAGGACAACGTCGCGGCTGTCATTACCGAGGCGCTGGAGCAGAGTAAGGTACGTGCAGGGATACCTTGAGATTGTACGCAGAGAATAACATGGGGTAAGTTGCTGCTCCAGCAAACGTGGGAGTTTTATTTGACTACGCGGTCTGGCCGAATGCTCTTGGTTTTTCATATAATGGAGATTGCGACAGGTCCAGCACGCAGCTTGGTTCTCTCTGCGTCCCGACATGAATGCTGACCTTGCCGGTTTTTTCCAGCCCGTGACTGGTGGTGCCATCTCTGAGCGACACTTTCAATACGGCTTAAGCCGCCACCTGCCAGGTGTCGGCGAGGAGTACAATCTAGTTTTCCGCAATGGCATAGACGTCTTTTCAGCGCGCGTGTACAGGAAAGTCGGGGTGAGTTTTCGTTGTTAAACCAAACCGGAATGTTACGTTCGGCAATATGTATTCGTTGCATGTATTTGCTGTAGTTACGTTGTTATATGCTGTGCACATGTTATTAACAACTGACTTTCCAATCCAGACTCAGGAGTTTAGTAGGAATGTTTGATACGTTTTTTAAGGCTAATTTCTTTATTTTTGTTTCTGTTATGCACTGACACCACCATTTACCACAGCTCATGCTCGGTGTGCTAGATCCATGCCAACCCTAAGGGTTAACCGACATTTAGAAAGATTGAATCATGCCTTGACTGCAGATGAGCAATTGCGTCAGATGATGGCTTAAGTTTGGTGGGTGGCATAAGAGCAGGCCTTTCGTAGTGTAGCCAGGCTTTCTCCGCGCTATATTAGACGAGAACCTGGTAAGATAGCAGAATGTGAGCTGTGGTGGTATGGTTCCCATACCGCGTAGTCGGCCATTTTCACTCGGTAAGGTGATCTGGGGACGGTGTTCCGTAGACTGCTGATGTGGGACGCTGTGCTTGTGGCCGTGTCACATGGTCTGTCGGCCTTTGTTTATCCGCGGCGTGGTCTGTGGAGCCGTGCCCATTCCTGACGGTGCGCCTCGTGGTTTGATGGTCCGTGCCTCGTGATCTGTCGGCTTATGCGGCGCATTGCTCTGTGTCGCGACGCCCAGTCAGCCGTGGTGGCTGGTCGCGCGGGCGCGTCCTCTGGCGCGCGCGGTCTCGTGGTCTGCAAGCGCGCGCCGCGTGCCTGTCGACCCGCCATGCCGGGCGCCGCGGCCGCCGGCCCGGCGGAGAGCCGCCCGCGGCTCGGTGATGCTCGTGCGTGTGTCCGCGGCTTGCGCGGCGGGCTCGCCGGCGCGGCCCGGCCGCTGTGGAGCCGTCCGGGTCAGCTGCCCCGCCCCCGCCGCCAGGCGCCGCTGGTGTCGGTGACACGGCACGAGGCGTTGCGACAGCAGCCCCTCCACATCGTGATGCCGCTGTCTGGCCGCGTCCAACGGCTCCGGACTTTCCTGCATATGCTGGGCGCTCTCATCGATGATGGTAGGGGGCCGCCGCACAATCTGGAGGGTAGGGGAGGGCAGTGCGTGACAGTCCGTCCTGGCGTTCTCGCACTCAGGGGAGCACGGCTGGGATGGTGGGGACGCCAGCAGTGTTTGGGCCGTTATAGCGTGTTGCCGAGTGCGTGGAAACCGTCCAGACAGTGTCACTTTGGTGAGTTATGTTCGTGGTTGCATCGCGGGCTTCTACGCCGGTCGCCGCCCCCCCCCCCCCCCCCCCCAATAGTCAGGTATGTTTGAGAAGACCAGTGCCACTCCTCTCCGTCTTCCGGTTTGACCAGCATGTCGGACTCGAGACGGCAGTTTCATCGAGAATCATGCCGTGATCGAGAATGATTTCATAACCATGACGGCATGATGGAGAATCATGCCGTCATGGTTATGAAATTTTTATCGTGAACACCGTTTGTTACCCTCGGGCCCCATCGACAGGAGTATTGCAGGCAAGCGGAATGACACTTGAGAAGATCACGGTACTAGTGTTTCCCTTGAAGTACGATGAGTACTATCTTAACATTAATGCGCCGTTGCCAAAGGGTGTCCAAACACGGGCCACACTCTTTCGTGGTTACAGATAAAGCTGATACGTAACTTCCACTGGTGGTATCAGCCGATCGGGCTGCTATTCCACAGTCCGCAGACACCGGCGGGTCAGAGGTCATGGCTCGTTCCGAACGCTCCGCGGAGGGCCGCCGTGCCGTTGGGCGGGGATTCTGAACCTCCGAAGAAAGTAGAATGCAGTTGATGAATTGTTTCTGCTGATATTTTAGCACTTAATAAACTGGCATTGGGCGTGATGGGCAGCACTTGTTATCTAGGTATCTGTATCATTTATTGGTTTCTTCCAATATAGCCGGTTGGAGCGGGCACGCACCACACATTGCTGTTGGGCATACATGCTCCTAACCGCACCGTCGCTCCTTCGCTGTCCGTCCTCATGCTCCAACGCTGTTGGCGAAAGCAGCGTGTTGAAGGCCGTAGAAGCAGAAAGCGGCATGTCTCCCACATGTTACGAACAATTGGTGTCCCCCCCCGTGTAATTGTTTTCCGAACCGTACAGCGTCATGGCTAGGTGGAGCGAGCGAAGCGAAGCGGTGTGAAGCAGGTCATGTGGGTGAAGTGTCGGAGCGTTCAGTTTAGCAGGAGGACCGAACCTCTGTTTGAAGTTGATGCAGCCCATGCGTTTCCGTAGGCTGATATTTAAGGGTTCGACAAGTGTGAGGGTATTCTGCCCCTCCCCCGGTTCGCACGCCGACACGGCCGCTGGGTGTAGGCCAGTGCCAGTGTAGTCAGACTCATGGGATCAATTTAGATACTTTTATTGAATGTTTTCCCACATGTAGGTCGATTAAGGGTGTGCTGTACAGGTCCAGTGTATTGTTATATTTTTATACACTGACTTCACCTGTAAGAAGAGTGGTCTGTGCTGGCAGTGATCACAGTAAATTAAATTAATACGAAGTTATCGGGTTGTTGGGGTATATTCCTGATGGTCAATCATGAACGCTACTCCCTGTATGAAGAGCTGGTGCAAAAAGACAAAAGCGTGGATGCGACTGATAGCTAACTAAACTGACCCAGATCCAACAAAATCATGGTCGAGGGTTCGTCATCTTCGAAAATAAATTACCGATATGCCCTCCCTCCTCCTCCCCCCCCCCCCCCGCAACGACCTCGTCGACTGAATCTGCCTGCGTTCAGGACCACGCTTTTTATGTTGAATGCATACATTCTTCGGTGCTCTAATAACCTGTGAATCAGCTGTTTTGCTTCTCGTTATGCTTGAATATTGATAACATGTAGGCAAGCGAGCACTCCGACAGCCACTGACGCTTTACACTCAGTGGCGATGATTCGACGCGTGTTTTCGGCGCCGTCCCGCCCACTGTGTCCGCACAGCCTGACCATGCCTGCCGCCGGCTGGCGGGCTTCACAGGCGACAAACGTGCGACTGACGGTTGTGGCGTTCGCCGACGGGCCGAACGGCACGCGTCCGGTGGAGGAGGAGCTGCGGCGGTGGCAGCATACGGCGCGCGCGCGCCTCGTCGTCGAGCCGGGCGCGTTCTCGCGCGGCCGGGCGCTGGTGGCGCGGCGCCGCCGCCGCGGTGGCCGCCGCCGCCTCCGACCCGCTGCTCTTCTTCTGCGACGTGGACATCACGTTCACGGCTGTGGAGCTGGAGAAGTGTCGGCTGCACACCACGCGCGGCAGCAGCGTCTACTACCCGATCTTGTTCAGCCGCTTCAACCCGCAGCTGCAGGAGGCGCTGCAGCAGGGCCGGCAGTGGCCACCGGGGCCCGCCATCGGCCCCGAGACCGGCAACTGGCGCGACTATGGCTTTGGCATGGTGTGCCAGTACGGCTCCGACTTCGCGGCCGTCAGTGGAGCCTACATGGACACGGACGGCTGGGGCGGCGAAGACGTGGCCCTCTACACTCGGTACCTGAGGCCGCTACCGTGTCGTGCGCGCGTTCGACCCCGACATGGAGCATACGTACCACGGCAAAGAGTGTAGCGATAGGCCTGTCGGGCCGGAACGTATCGCTCCTGTGTTTTGTCTAAAATCCAGAACGAGGGCAGCAAGAGGCAGCTCGGCTTGCTGGCCTTCACTCTCGGCGGCGAACTGGCACCGCGCGCGCGCACCATCTTCCACCTGCGTTGGCACCAGCGCGTCGAGGGCTGGGTGGGCGCTGGTGCTAGCCGTGCTGCTAACGCTGTCCCTGGTGCTGAACGTGCGCTTGTACCGGCGGCGCGCGCCGTCCTGAGGACGGCCCGTCGGGCCGAGCCATGCCTTGGTGTGTCTAGTTCGCGCGGTCTGGCCGCCAAAGACGGCCGGAATGCCGAGGGCTGCTTCCCCTTGTCGCACAACGGTGGAGGCGCACTCAAATTAGCCGTCTGTATGCAGGTTTGTTTGCAGGTATAGTGTGGAATATCTGAAAAGCCGGTTGTGAGTTATTATCCGTCATGTTTCCAAAGCGGCAGGAGCGCACTCTGATTAACTGTAACTCATCCCAGTTTGTTTGAATGTTCAGCTGTGGCGCCAAACTGTACCTCGTCTCAGTTTGTTTGAGTGTTCAGCCTGTGGCAACCAAACTGTATCTGGTCTCAGTTTGTTTGAATGCAGGGGCGGTGCCGTGTGTTTTCATTGTGGTGTGGGGGGGGGGGGGGGAATTTCCCAGGGGGCATCTTGGAGAAAAGGAAGCCTCCTTAACGGCATGGGGGGGGGGGCCTGGTTAGTGTGGTATTCAAGGGAGAGGAGCACCGTGGGCATCTGCCCCCTACATGAAAATTCATAAACAGGTGCCTTCTAATTATCGAGCGAGGTGTCTCCCTGGCCTAAGACAGCACCATCTGCTCCAGAAATGATCTCATGCATGAAAGGGGCCCCTGAATTCAGAACAGGATAGCTTCAGATTTATGAAGGGGCCTCCAAATGTAACTAAGGGACATGGTTATCACAAAGCAGAGGCATCGTGGCCCAGTACCGCGGTTATCTGATGCGTGAAAGGGGACCGCTCGTTCTAGAAATCGGGCCTGGAAGAAGAGGGTGTCTCGTAACTCAGCACAGACCTTCCTAGTTTGTAACAGGGCCTCCCGAGCCATCAAAGGCTTTTTTGAGCCTCCTAATCTTGAGTATGAGCTATCTTATTTCGAGGGTAACCTTATGGTCCCAGAAAACGGACTTCCTGGCGCAGCAACTGGTCTCCTGAACACAACTTCTTGCTCTCTGGCTTAGCCATGGGGACATCCTTGATCTGGAATTTATAACCTGCCTAGTTTTGCTACAATGTCTTTAGTTCGGGAAAAAGCGGCCGCCCCGATTTAACTGGGGGGGGGGGGGGGACATGTTCGTGTTGCCTGCCGGAAGGCGGGGGGGGGGGGGGGGGGGGGGCAAACTTCTCCCTCTGCCCCTCCCCCCTCCCGTGCTGCGCTGCCTCAGGCCACGTGGAATACCGGGAGAGTCAGTTGTAGGTGAGAGATACATTCATGCCAACTGTAGAAGTGCACTCTTATTAATCGTATCTAGTGCAAGTTTGCTTGAACGTACCATGTTTAACCCGGGATAGTTGGATAAGACAGTAGTAATGGCCTTATTCGTCGGAGAGAAATCAGGAAAGTGTAGGTAAAGATGCGTTGATATTTCAGCAACATGCCTTTATTGAAACGAAAGGCAGATATCTCCATTCTCCTGTTTTTTTTCTCCGAGGAGTAGGAATTAATACTGTCTCATCTATGCGCATCATGCTCCTCGCAAATGCGTGTAACGTGAGCTTACGTGAGCAAAGGTTGTCGGCTGTAACTGCAAGAAAGTTGTGATTTTGATGTGATAGTTATGTAACCAATTGGTTGTGGATGTCATGAACACTGCATGCTAATGAACTGCTACGTAGTCAATACACCAAGGTCTGGTTTTGAGGCTTCTGATGACTAGCCGGCTGTTGTGTAGCTTCAAAACGTGCCAACTGTAGTGTTGGGCCGCCGACTATAAGCTTACTGTGATACGGCCAACGGCTTCTCCGCATTACAGCGACGTTTCAGTGTGGACAAACGGAGGGCAATTACTCGATCTGGCGGGCAACCGTCTAGCGAATCTCGCACCCCCTTCCCGATGCGTATCAGCCATGCGACGCTAAGTTAGTTTGGACCTGGCTTGTGGTCTGGACGATATGCTCCGCGATTTCAGGGCTGCAGCGGTCTTGGGGATTCACAGTTTTGTTGGCGCTTGAAGAACCTAACGTGAGAGTACATCATTGCATGTGTGAAAACGGTTATATTGCGTCCGTCTGCTGCTCGATTCAGAACCATCAGTCAGAGCATCGCCGAAATTAAGTTTGATTAATTATGAGACGATAGTAATAGTCTTATTCCTCTGGGGAAAAATAGAGGGAAATGGATACATAAGTGGGGTGGTATTTCGGCAACATGCCCTTATAAAAAGATAGAAGTGGATCCAGAACTGCCTGCTGACGATCCTACTCGATTTTCAAGGTTTTTTGAACAGTAAGCCACGGTTTTTTACAGGACGCAAACATTCAGAAGATTAAAGAAAGAGCGATTACCACCATTACCACGATGCAGTACTTGTGTAAGAATAAGAACAACGCGAGGATACGTGTGCATGCAAACGAATTAAAGTAAAAAGGCATTACGCATCACGCCTCATTTAAACATGCGAGCGAGTTGAAGTGGACAGACAGCACACATGTATCCATTGTACATGCAAATGGTTTCAATTGAACAGGCATTGCACATACTCACGCGCCACGCATCACTTACACGTGTAAACGATGTTGAGCTAGCGCACATCACATCAAGCTTCAAGACGCGTATCACGTTCGCATAAATCGGCCATAGGTGAGCCCGGTATGTTAAGATTCGGTCGCCGGTTTTTATCCGAATAGATTCAGTTATTTTCCTGTCAGGGCGGTCCTGTGCTTTGTAGATGACTTTGAGCTCTTGAAGGGGCATAGGATGCATCTTCCCTCGATTTCACACCCTGGCCGTGTCTTGCCAAAAAGGTCTCCGAAAAGGGACCCACCCGTTTTGTTTTTAGCTTCTCGCAGGTGGTTCATCATATCTCAAACAAATAGGGCGCGTGGTGCTCCCCGACAAAGGCTATGTACCTCCATGCTTTTTCACACAGTTCGCACTTTATTTTCGTAACAGCGTTTTTTGGCGTGCAAAACCCCCTTGAAACCCAGACTTGCATAAATCACATGTGTTGCCACCCGGGTAACCTAGACCTAGAGACAAAAGATTTCATCAGAGACTTAAGGCTAATTGCCGTTCATCCAACCTATGTGTGCGGGCAGTTTGATCTTTTAACTATGTGTTCGAGTTTCCATCCGAGCAGTTGCATTGGAAAACCGATTGGAAAACCAAATACATATGTAATTTGATTTGCCAACGCAAACGCTCATCTATGTAAAGTAGGATAAGAATCCGTCGTCCGCTAAGACGTGTTTCTGCCTCTTATCAAACCCCCCCCCCCCCCCAACGCACTGTAGGCTTTCTTTTTACTTCTTCCAACATTCTACCTTAAGTCCATAACAATCCATATTTTGTTTTGTACTCTTTCTTTCTTTTCACTACTTGACGACTTGTTCAGAGGCCCTAACGAACGTGTTACGAATTATGTTGTGCTCAGTGGAAGTTGGGATGCGCAGATTCGCAGTGTAGAATTATGACAGAGTCGGTGGGGCTCCGTTTCTAACATTGTGCGGTGGTTCCTCCTTTCTACCGTAACTAGTGCATCTAAATGTGGGATCCCGTTTCTCCGCACCCTGCATACCCCATCGTAAAGCTAGTAATCGAGTCCGTCTCCGGGAAGGTGCACACGAGCCGGCAGTCGGAACTAGACTGTATTTCCGTACTCCGCGAGACGCTCTGCCATCTACCGTTCGGTCTAGATACTACTACTCGCGCGCTATACTCGGTACTCGCACATCCCCCCACCAGTCATTCAGCCCGCGGAACGCGATCGAATGACGAACATAATTTTTTTCATACGCGGGGGATGAGAGTGTACACTAGAGAATTGGACACGACGAGTATGGCGGGAGACGCGATCACGGGCCGGTAAGAAGACGGCGGCGAAGCGCGGAGGCTACAGTGCGAAAATACGGGGTCGCATGCTAAATCTGTAGAAAATGCTAAATCTACCGCACACGGTGTGCCTGGCTACTCAGTCACATGGTCTCAGTTAGACGTTCGCGACGCCGGGTAGGCCGTGCAGACCGTCGCGGCGGCGCCGGGAAGACGTCGGGCGGCGCCTCTCCAGCCGGGTTGGACCTGGGGTCGGCTCACTCAGACGTCCCGAATCCCCGCGGGGGCCCGGCTCGGGCGGGGGCGGTTTGCCCGCCGCGGCGCCGGCGCCGGGGCGCGGCCGCTGGCAGCTGCGAGAGCTCGACCGCGTCCGGCCGGCTGGGGGCGTACCGCTGGCGGATGTGACGCCGGTTCCGTGTCAACACCCGGCCGCTGGGCAGGCGGATAAAGTAGCGGCGGTGGGGGCCGATCTCTGCGATGATGCCGTACCGGTCCCAGCGGCCAGTGGCTGGATTTGGGGGCGCTAGGAGTCCCCGTCCGGAGGACTGGCAGGCCCGCGCGTGGAAGTTGTACCGCGCGTCGATATCTTTTTCGCGCGGCCGCGGCCGCAGCGCGCTCGGCGTCATTAGCTTCTTGCTGCCAGCGCGGCGCGAACGCCCGTCGGTGAGCCGGCACCATGTCCCGCACGGGGGCGTGGAAGAGGATCTGAGCCGGTGATCGGCCGTCCGGGCCGTGTGTGTTGCGGTGTTGCAACATGCCTCGCACCCAGGCGTCGTCGTCCACATGATTTTGCCGCCAGCACCGGCGGATGAGTTTGGCGGCGTATTTTACCGCTGTTTCGGCGCGGCCATTTGACTGCGGGTAGTGTGGCGAAGACATCTTATGGGTCACTGCCCATTTGGAGAGAAATGCTTTGAATGCCTTTGATGTGAATTGAGGGCCGCCGTCCGACCACAGGAGCTCCGGCACCCCAGCCGTGCAAAAGATGGCACGGAACTCTCTGATGAGGTCGGCGGCGGTGGTGTGGTGGCCGAGCGGGCTGACAATCAGCCAGCCAGAGAATGGGTCGACCGCGACCAGGAAGTGACGCCCGGCATATTCGCAGAAGTCTGCGCAGAGGTGTTGGAACGGCCTGCTGGCTGGTTCGTGATACCGGATCGTTTCTCTTTGTTGGGCCGGCAGCTCTCGTTGGCATTGCCGACATGCCTTGGTTATGTTGTCGATATCGTTAGACATCCCAGGCCAAAATACTAGCTGGCGGGGCCGACTTTTTGCTTTTCTTTGCCCATGTGTCCGGCGTGGAGCTCCCGGAGCACGGCGGGTCGCCTTGCCCGAGGGATCACGAGGCGGCGCCCGAGGGATCACGAGGCGGCACCCGTGAAGCACCAGTCTTCAACTGTCGGTTTGTCGTGCACTGACCAGAAGGGGCGAATTTGGTACGGGAGGTCGGCTTTTTGATGAGGGGAACCGTTCGTGACTGCCTCGAGTAGGAGCTGGGCTTCCTCGTCGCCATCTGCCGCCTCCAGCACGTCCCGTAGTTGGAGGTCGAGGTGCGACGCGTCGATCGCCCGCGCAGCGACGGTGGCGACGGTAGGAGTGGTCGTCTTCGGTCAGCTCGTCGTCATCGGTGGGCGGGTCGACTGGTGACCTGCTGAGCGCGTCGGCCGCCAGGTGACTCTTGCCTCGACACCACGACGCAGTCATGCTGACGTCGGATATTTTTTTCGCGCAGTCTTTGCAGTCGCGGGTTCTCGATTTCGTCGAGGTTTTTATTGTTGATGATGGGCACGAGAGGGGGTGATCAACGACGAGGTCCAGGTGTGGAAGGTCAGAGACGAAAAATCGGCACTTTTTCACCGCCCAGGTTGTTTTTTTTTTTGTCTTTGGATTAGAGCCCTTTCGACCAGACATGATCATTTCAGGGCTATGGGATAAAGGAAAGTGGTCAACGCTGGGACAGACGTGCATGCGCCTGGGGGCCAACCGCCGAGCTTTAACCCGCGCATGCGCGGGTACCCGGTCGGGGTCCCCCTTCCCACGGGGCTCTCGGCCCACTCGTGGCTGACGCATGCAGCCTGTCCCGGACAAGCGGGGTGTCGCGAGGACGCAGGATGAAGCAAGATGGAGGATAAAAGGGACGAGTGTCACCGCCCAGGCGACTGCCGGCAGTTCTAGTCTTATTGCAGCATACCAAGGTTCGGTATCGGTGAGGAAGCGCGACCCGGCCTGCACTACTTTCCAGGTACCGTCCGGCTGTTTTTGTTGCAGCAGAATCCCATGCCCCTGGAGACGGCTGGCGTCCGTAGACAGCCTCGTCGGCCTTGTCGGGTCGAAGTACGCTAGAGTGCGGACGGACAACAGCGGCTCTCTCGCCGCCTGGAACGTCACCTCGTGACAGATGTCCCAGATGAAGGTTCTCTTTGTGCTCAGGAGGTGGCGCAGTGGTTCCAGCAGCTAAGCCGCCTCTTCATTGAATGGCGCCACTTGGTTGACGAGGCCGAAAAAAGCTCCGGAGGTCAGTGAGCGATTTCGGTGCCGGGAACGCCGCTATCGCGTTCGTCAGGGCCGGGTCGGGCACGTAGCCGTCTCGGGACACGATGAGGCCGGCGAATTTGACGCTGGCCATACTTCCATAATCCCACGGCACGGTGTAGCGTGCCGCCAATGGGGTGAAGCACTGGCTCACCCCACTCCCCATGGTGGGCATGGGCGGGGGCAAGGCCGTCGGCGGGAGCCGCATCCGCCCGTCAATGCTCCCTGATTGAAGGCCTTAGGCCGTCGGTGACCTCACCGCAGCAAGAGGGCACGTCCGCGGCGCGACACAAGACTGTGTCGCCTAGAGGCGTGACGCCAGCGAGGAACGCCGGTGGGAAAACTGCGACCACACGAGAAGGCCGCAGTTGCCCAACGCCTACGGACATTGCAGGGAATCGGCAAACATAGCCGGCCGGCCAACCCAGGGAACGGGCGGGCTACACTGGAGTACTACACGTCTGGAGTACTACACAGTCTGGGGTCGCGGAAGCATCTCGTGTTGATTCCATATGATTACACTGATGTACAGATCAAATAATAATCAGTACAGCACGTGCACGCGCGCCGAGAGCAGAAAAAGGAGGGGGGGGGGGAATGGCTTGATCATTGTCACGTAAATACACCAACCACGGATTACATGAGAATAAGTAGAACATAATTCAGGCAATGGGGCACCTCGTTGTGATGTCATTCGATTGCACCAATACACGCAAAAATAAGGATCAATTGCACCCACACAGTGGGATACAACCCTAAGGGGGGAGGACATCTCGTGATGCGGTGAATGCACAAATACACAGATCACATAAAACACTAGGACAAGGGGAGGGGCGGCAGTACTACACTTTGATCTGAGCCAAAATGGCCGAGAAGCGATGCAGATCAACTGCAACAGGTGCATTTGTGTCGTGCCGGCCGCTGTCGCTCTGGAAGGCCGACGTGCACGCGCCTGCCCCGTGCGCCGGGTCGGCGAGCGATTAGCGACCGACGGCGAGCAGTGCTCCCCCGCCGCGCATGAGCACCAGTTCACATGACACTTTGCAGAGCATCTTGTTGCGACTTGAGTCGTCCGCGCAATATCCATTGGTCGAGACGCGGAGCGGTTGCGTCGGCACACTGGCGCGTGACCGGAGGTCGCCGACAGTTTACGCCCATGGGGCGGTCGCCGGCCCGCCGATGCCAGTGCGTTGTTCGTCACGACACCCCACTGGCAATTACGGATGACCTGACCAGACATCGGTCACGTGACAGCACACCGTCACTATCAAAGGTGCCCAGTATTGGCGAGAGGCAGAACACGTGCTCGTTCCGCGTATGTGGGCGTGCAACTGACGCCGGGACGCTCGTCACTAGGGTCGAAAATCGCCCAGCCGCTGCTAGTGAAAGCATGGGCGCCAGATCGCTGTCGCACCGGGCGCCGAGAGCCAGGTTGGTCGTCCTGCGTCTGCGGTGGTGGCGCATTCCCGGCAGCTGGGGAGTTGTTTTGCCGACTTGTTGCATGTTGAGTTCGCCGTCGCCCCGCGTCACGTGGCAGAGGGCGGCCGCGCATCGCAAGCGAAGACGCCCCTGCAGCTGAGGAATGGCGCGAGGCCGGCAAGGCCGCACGCCTCCGGCTGCGGTGCCCGTGCGCTGCACACCCCATTGGACGGCCCGCAGGAGATGTGTGAATGCCACGCTGCCGGCTGAGACATCTGGCCGCAAGGCGTGCAACACTGATATGCACAGCCGGCGGCCATGGCCATTGTCAGGCGTTTGGTCTGTATGGCGTTCGCTTGTACAACCATGTGATGTGTTGGCGTTGCATGTTGCCGGCCCGATGGTACGCGCTGTTCGTGACATGGCATCGGCCGGCAAATCAGACCAACCCGAGGCAGGGCGAAGCAAGCCCCAGTAACTTCGCCAATGTTCAAACATGAGTTCAATATTGGTCTCCATGTAGGGGACGTGACAGATATGATGCTGATCAGAACAGATTTGTATTCATAAAAGACCATGTTTCATGATAGGAAATGGTAAAAAGACAAACGGATTCGCTCAAGGTCTGCAGCGCATTTACTCGCGACAGTGTTTACAAAAAGCCATGCTTCCATAATGCCACGGCACGGTGCAGAGTGCCGCCAATGGGGTGAAGCGCTGGCTCACCCCGCTGCCCATGGTGGGCATGGGCGGGGGAAGGCTGTCGGCGGGAGCCGCATCCGCCCCGTCATTGCTCCCTGGATTGCCGGCCTTCGACCGTCGGCGACCTCACCGCAGCCAGACGGCACGTTCACGGCGACAACACAAGACTGTGCCGCCTCGAGGCGTCACGCAAGGCGAGAAACGCCGGGGGCAAAACTGCGACCACACGAGAAGGCCGCAGTTGCCCAACGCCTACGGACATTGCAGGGAAGTGGCAAACCCACAGCCGGCCGGCCAACCCAGGGAACGGGCGGGGGCTACGCGCCGGAGTACTACACTGTCCAGGTCACGGGAAGCATCTCGTGTTGATTCCATATGATACACTAACGCACAGATAAACAATAATCAGCACAGCACGTGCACACACGCCGCTAGCAAAAAAAAAGCGGGGGGGGGGGGAATGTCCTGATCATTGCCACGTAAATACACCAACACACGGATTACATGAGAATAAGAGAACATAATATAGGCAATGGGGCAGCATCTCGTGATTGTCATTCGATTGCACCATCACACGGAAAAATTAAGGATCAATTGCACCCACACAGTGGGCATACAACCCTAAGGGGGGGGGGGACATCTCGTGATGCGGTGATTACACAAATACACAGATCAAATAAAGCATTACGACAAGGGGAGGGGGGCAGTACTACACTTTGATCTGAGCCAAAATGCCGAGAATCGATGCAGATGCAACTGCAACAGGTGCACTTGCTTCGTACCGGCCGCTGTCGCTCTGGAAAGCCGACATGCACGCGCCTGGCCAAGTGCGCCGAGCCGACGAGCAATTAGCGACCGACGACGAGCAGTGCTCACCAAGCCGTGCATGGTCACCAGGTCACATGACACTTTGCAGATCATCTTGTTGCAACTTGAGTCGTCCGCGCAATATCGTTGGTCGAGACGCGGAGCGGTTGCGTCGGCACACTCGCGCGTGACCGGAGGTTGCCGACGGTTTGCGCCCGTGGCGCGGTCGCCGGCGCCGACGACGCAAGTGCGTTGTCCGTCACGTCACCCGACTGGCGACCACAGATTACGTGACCAGACATCGGTCACGTGACAGCTCACCGTCACTATCAATAGACGGCCAATGTTACTTAGATGCAAACACGTCCTCGCACCGCGCCTGTGGGCGCGCTGACGCCGGGACGCGCGTCGCTACGGTCGAAATTCTCCAAGCCGCTGCTACTAGAGATTGTCAGCATGGCCGCTAGATGGCTATCGCACCGGGCGCCAAGAGCCAAGTTGGTCGTCCTGCGTCTGCGGTGGTGGCGCGTTCCCGGCAGCTGGGGAGTTGAGTGGCCGACATGTTGCATGTTGAGTGCGGCGTCGCCCTGCGTCTCGTGGTAGAGCGCGGCCGCGAATCGCAAGCGAAGACGCCCATGCAGCAGAGGAATGGCGCCAGGCCGGCAAGGCCGCACGGCCTCCGGCTGCGGTGCCCGTGCGCTGGAACAGGCAACACAGCCGACCATTGGACGGCCCGCAGATGTGTGACTGCCACGCTGCCGGCTGAGACATCTGGCCGCAGGGCGTGCAACACTGATATGCACAGCCTGCGGCCATGATCATTGTCAGGCGTTTGGTCTGTATGGCGTTCGCTTGTACAACCATGTGATGCGTTGGCTTTGCATGTTGCCGGCCCGACGGCACGCGCTGTTGATGACATGGCATCGGACCGCCAACCAGGCCAAACGGAGGCAGGGCGAGAGGAAGCTCCAGAAACACCGCAATGTTCAAACATGAGTTTAATGTTCTGGTCTCCATGTAGGGGACGTATCAGATATGATGCAAATCAGAACAGATTTGTTTCATGAAAGGTCATGTTTCATTATGGGAAATGGCAAAAAGACAAACGGATGCACTCAAGGTCTGCAGCGCATGTACACGCGACAGCGTTTCACAAAAAAACATATTCCATAATGCCACGGTACGGTGTAGCGTGTCGCCAATGGGGTGAACCGCTGGCTCACCACGCTCCCCATGGTGGGCATGGGCGGAAGGGGGGGGGGGGGGGGAAGGTCGCCGGCGGGAGCCGCATCCGCCCCGTCAATGCTCCCTGGATTGCAGGCCTTAGACCGTCGGTGACCTCACCGCAGCCAGACGGCACGTCGGCGGCGACGACACAAGACTGCGTCGCCTTGAGGCGTGACGCCAAGCGAGGAACGCCGGTGGCAAAACTGCGACCACACGAGTAGGCCGCAGTTGCCCAACGCCTACGGACATTGCAGGGAAGCGGCAAAACCATAGCTGGCCGACAAACCCAGGGAACGGGCGGGGACTACACGCCGGAGTGCTACACAGCCCGGGGTCACGGGAAGCATCTCGTGTTGATTCCATATGATTACACTAATGCACAGATCAATAATAATCAGTACAGCACGTGCACACGCGCCGCTAGAAGAAATAGCAGGGGGGTGCAAATGTCTTGATCACTGTCACGTAAATACACCGACACACGGGTTGGATGAGAATAAGTAGAACATAATTCAAGCAATGGGGCAGCAACTCGTTGCGATTGTCATTCGATTGCACCAATACACGCAAAAAACAAGGATCAATTGCACCCACACAGTGGGCATACAACCCTGAGGGCGGGGGGGGGGACATCTCGTGATGCGGTGATTAGACAAATACACAGATCAAATAAAACACTACGACAAGGGGAGGGGACGACACTACGTACTCGTTGATCTGAGCTAAAATGCCAAGAATCGATGCAGATGCGACTGCAACAGGTGCATTTGTGTCGTGCTGGCCGCTGTCGGTCTGGATGGCCGACGTGCAGGCGCCTGCCCCGTGCGCCGGGTCGGCGAGCGATTTGCGACTGACGGGGCAGTGCTCACCCCGCCGTGCATGGTCACCAGTTCACAGGCAGTTTGCAGAGCATCTTGTTGCACCTTGAGTCGTCAGCGAAATATCCGTTGGCCGAGACACACAGCGGTCGCGTCGACACACTCGCGCGGGACCGGAGATTGCCGACGGTTTGCGTTCATGGAGCGGTCGCCGGCGCCGACGACGCGAGTGCGTTGTTCGTCACGTCACCCGACTGGCGATCACGGACGACGTGACCAGACATCGGTCACGTAACAGCACATCGTCGCTATCAAGGTGCCCAGTATTGGCGAGCAGGAGAACACGTGCTCGCACCGCGTATGTGGGCGTGCAACTGACGCGGGACGCGCGTCGCTACGGTCGAAAATCGCCCAGCCGCTGCTCGTGCCAGCATGGCCGCTAGATCGCTGTCGCACCGGGCGCCGAGAGCCAGGTTGGTCGTCCTGCGTCTGCGGTGGTGGCGCATTCCGGCAGCTGGGGAGTTGTGTTGCCGACTTGTTGCATGTTGAGTGCGGCGTCGCGCCGCGTCACGTGGTAGAGCGCGGCCGCGCATCGTAAGCGAAGACGCCCATGCAGCTGAGGAATGGCGCATGGCCGGCAAGGCCGCACAGCCTCCGGGAGCGGTGCCCGTGTGGGGAACACAGCCGAGAATTGGACGACTCGAAGGTGATGTGTCAATGCCACGCTCCGGGCAGCGACATCTGACTAGAGGTCGTGCAACACTGATATGCACAGCCGACGTCCATGGTCATTGTCAGGCGTTTGGTCTGTATGGCGTTGGCTTGTACAACCATGTGATGCGTTGGCGTTGCATGTTGCCGGCCTGACTGCACGCGCTGTTGGTGACATGACATCGGCCGGCGAACCAGGCCAAACCGCGGAATGGCGAGAGGAAGCTCCAGTAATCCCGGTAATGTTCAAAAATGAGTTCAATTTTGGTTCCCATGTAGGGGACGTATCAGATATGATGCGATCAGAACTGATTTGTATTCATAAAAGGTCATGTTTCATAAGAGGAAATGGGGAAAAGACAAACGGATGCGCTCAGACTCTGTAGCGCGTACACACGCGACAGTGTTTTACAAAAAAGCCATACTTCCATAATCCCACTGCCGGTGTAGCGTGCAGTCAATGGGGTGAAGCGCTGGCTCACCCCGCTCCCATAGTGGGCATGGTCGGGGGGGGGGGAGGTCGTCGGCGGGATCCGCAACCGCCCCGTCAATGTTCCCTGGATTGCAGACCTTGGCCGTCGGCGACCTCACCGCAGCCAGACGGCACGTCGGCGGCGACGACACAAGACTGCGTCGCCTCGAGGCGTGACGCCAAGCGAGGAACGCCGGTGGCAAAACTGCGACCACACGAGAAGGCCGCAGTTGCCCAACGCCTACGGACATTGCAGGAAAGCGGCAAACCCACAGCCGGCCAGCCAACCCAGGGAACGGGCGGGGGCTACACGCCGGAGTACTACACAGCCGGGGTCACGGGAAGCATCTCGTGTTGATTCCATATGATTACACTAAGGCACAGATCAAATAATAGTCAGTACAACACGTGCACAAGCGCCGCTAGGAGAAAAAGCACTGGGGGGGGGGGGGAGGAATCTTTTGATTATTGTCACGTAAATACACCAACATACGGATTAGATGAGAATATGTAGAACATAATTAAGGCAATGGCAGCATCTCGTTGTCTATGTCGTTCGATTGCACGAATACACGGAACAAATAAGGATTAATTGCACCCGCACAGTGGGCATACAACCCTGATGATGATGATGATGATTTGGGATTTTAGGGCGCATCGACTGCTGAAGGTCATGCAGCACCCATAGCTATCAATTTATGCAGAGCCGTCAATCAGAGAAGTGCATCAATCAGGTCACCCTATAGAACCATGATGATCTGCCCTAGCATCATGATGAAAAGATTACAGGGAAATCTATAGACGAAGGAACTGGAGCACTTTACCAACCTCGACGATGTTCGAAGAATCCCCTAAAAGGTCGCATAGCGCGCGACTCTGGACGTGGCGTCCGAAAAACTGCGCTCTCGTTGCAGTAAGGTGGCGGCAAGCGACCAGTACGTGATGCACGTTCAGTGGATCAGAGCATCGACCGCAGCATGGTCTGTCGCCAGCCAATAGCAGGTGACGGTGCGTAGCATATGTGTGACCTATGCGTAACCGGCAAAGGGCAACTTCTTCCACCCTATTGTCCCGAAAGCACGACTGCCATAATCCAATGCGGGGTTTCACCGACTGCAGCTTGTTGGCGCTCAGCGAGTTCCAGTGGAACTGCCATCGCTTCTGCATAAACAGCGACACTGCGGGGTACATGTCTTGAGCAGGTAGTGGTGTGATAGAAATTCTAGTCCCTGTCGTAGCGCGCTTTGCTGCCGCGTCAGCAAGATCATTTCCGCATATCCCCACGTGACTTGGAGTCCAGCATAGAACGACCGTTTTTCCTGCTCGATCCAGTGAGCTAAGACGAGATTGAATGTCCTGAACCAGTGGATTCGACGGGAGAAGCCGCCAACAGCCAGGAGGCTGCTCAAGGAGTCGGAAAGAATTAAATGCAGATTGCGTCTATCGGTCCACTTCAATAAAACAGAGAGCTTTTCTGATGGCTATAAGCTCGGAAGTGTAGACCGACGCATGTGAAGGCAGTGTGAATGACCGTGTGGTGGATCCGCACACAAAAGCGCACCCTACACCTGCATCCGTCTTCGAACCATCTGTATAAGTCATCTTGTAGCCGTCAAAGGAGGCCATGTGCTCTAAGGCTGCGCCTCTAAGTTCCGTCATGAGGACACGTTGCTTTTGCATATTTGATAGAGAGACATCCACTCTTGGCGATGCTAGCTCCCAAGGAGCAGTCTCCATGGGTTTAGGTCTGATGACACGCCGTAGGTTCAGGCCGCTCGCGTCTAAAAGTTCTCCCATTCGTACATAGAAGGGAGAAGTTTTTGGTGACCGTTGACGTAGGAAACGCCTTCGTAAGCTACGCGAAAACACTGCTTTGTAGGTGGGATGGTCTGGGAACTGCGCCAGCTTGCACGTGTAGCGCAGTCCCAGCATCTGCCTTCGCAATGCTAGTGGGGACTCGTGGGCCTCCACCAGAAGACTGTCTATGGGCGATGTCCGAAAAGCCCCTGTGGCGATACGGAGTGCGGCGTGATGCACCGTGTTCAGATTACGTTTGATCAGGTCTGATGAGCTGTCGTAGATAAAAGCCGTAGTCAAGTTTTGAACGAATCAGGGAGCGGTATAGGAGTAAGAGTGTCCTCCTATCAGCACCGTATGACGTACGTCCCACGCACCTTAGGATGTTAAGAGATTTTAAACATTTGTCGCGGAGACTTCTGATGTGCTCACGGTATGTTAGGCGTCGGTCAAATCGTATACCGAGAAATTTCGCCGTATTCTCATTGGCGACGCGTTGCCCATACAGCCTGATTTCCATATCAGGACAGTGACGGCGACGACGACAGAAATGAGCTGCAGTTTATTCGATGTAGAAAACCGGAAACCGTTGAGCACACTCCACTTCTCCAGACGCGTGGCAGCCAGCTGCAGCTGTCGCTCCATCGTGCGAGTGGTCGATGAGCTACACCAAATAGCGATGTCGTCTACAAACGAGAACGGCTGATCCCATGTGGAAGCGTGTCCCCTATGTCGTTTATCATCACTGCGAAAAGAATGACACTTAATACGCTGCCCTGAGGCACACCATTGTCCTGCGGATACCTGTCGGATTGATAAGAACCAACATGCACCCGAAAGAATCCGTCAGTCAGAAAGTTTTGTAAAAACTTTCCCATGTGACCACGGATGCCACAATCGAGTAACTTCATCATAATTCCATGGCTCCATGTGGTGTCATAAACTTTTTCTATGTCAAAAAACATGGCGCCGGTATGACGCTTGCTACTAAATCCGGCTCGCACCGCGGTATCAAGAGTTAAGATGTGGTCAATCGTGCTCCTGTTCTTACGGAATCCGCACTGAGCATTCGTGAAAAAGTTCTGGCGTTCTAAAGTCCACGAGAGCTGCACATTCACCATTCTTTCCATGAGCTTACAAAGCGAAGATGTGAGGGCGATCGGGCGGTAGTCAAGAGCGTTCGTCCCACTTTTCCCCGGCTTTAAAATAGGCACTACTATTGCCTCTCGCCAGACTGGCGGGAAGTTACCTGTCGCCCATATGCAGTTGAAAACTGCCAGCAACGCTCGTAGTACACGGGGAGGAAAATGCCGTATCATATCATTGTGGATGAGGTCGGGCCCTCCGCTACACTACGCAGCGAGCGAATGGCCGCTTGAAGCTTCATCATAGTGAATGTTTGTTGTACGTCAGGACGTCATCTGTACAAAAATTACCTACGAAGTTTCACATCGTGCCCTGTGCCGCAAAAACCGTGGATCGCAGGTGCCATTTCGGCAACGGTCTGACAGGACTTCCCCAATGGCTTGTGCCACATCACTCGGGTGAGTGATGTCTTGACTTCCCACTCGCAGTACGGGAAGGGAAACTGGTGGATGCAGTCCAGCGATTCGTATAATGTGGCCCCATACATGTGACGTCGCCGTGTGGCGATTTTGTGAATTGACGTAGCTGCGCCATGATGCACGTTTCGCCTCTGGTATAGTGTGGCGTGCGGCCGCGCGTGCTTGCCTGAAAGCCAAGAGGTTTAATGTGCTGCTGTGCCGGTCAAAAGCCCTAAAGCTCTCCGACGTGCACGAATAGCGCCGCGACACTCGTCGCTCCACCAAGGTACAGGGTGCGACGAGGGCATCCGGAGGTGCGCGAAATGCATCCTTTCGCCGCATCCAACACGAGAACGTAAATTCCTCCGTAGTCGGAGTTGCAGAGCCGAAATCGTTGGAAAAGGTTTCGTCCAGGCGAATCTCAAATCCACTCCAGTCCGCCTTCTTGAAATTCCAACGCTGAGGCCGAGTGCCAAGAACAGTACCACCACGGTACCGAACCCAGACCGGAAAATGGTCACTTCCAAGAGGGTCCTCTGAAGCATCCCAGGTGAAGTGTGGTACCAACTGCGAACTACAAATGCTCAGGTCTAGCACCGACGATTGTCCGGATGGCAATGTAAAATGCGTTCTTGATCCTGTATTTAAAACGCACAGCCCTTCGTCACGCACGAGAGCCTCACATAGCCTCGCGCGAGTGAGCCACCCCCAACAGTGTGATGTGCATTAAAATCGCCTAAAACGAATAGAGGGGAGGAAGTTGAGAGGCTAACTCTCGTAGTCCTCCAGATGGAAATGAAACCCCAGGTGGCAAGTAGAGAGAGCAGACAGTTATGGTGTGGCGGTTGAAATTCACCGTTGCTGCGACAGCCTGCAAGTCTGTTCTCAACACCAGACGCCGCGTAGGTACGCTTTGGTGTACAGCCAAAAGAACGCCACCGTAAGCAACGGTGTCTGTTGGCATGCCAGTGCGGAAGGTAGTGTACCCTTTCAGGCCGAAGGCCGCATCAGGCGCCAACTTGGTCTCCTGGAGACACACGGCTACCGGGCAGTGCGCGCTTAAAACTGTCTGCAAGTCCTGGGTGCTTGACCTTACACTCTACAGTTCCACTGTAAAACTGACTGAATGAAGAGGCTTTAAAAACTGTAAGTTTTTAAAAGAACTCAGCAGCTCTAGAGCCTGGCCCATGGTTGTTGGTTCTGTCTTCAGAACCCGAAGAGATCGGGCGGATCCTGGGTCGGATCCGGGGATTACCGTCATCTGTTGGCGAAATCGGCCCCGGCGGTCCACGCTTTTCCGGACGCCCCGTCCTAAACTGAGCGGGCGCCGGCGACGCCGTGGTCCTAGGCGGCGGTGGTGGTGGAGCACCCATAGACGGGTCTCTCCGCGAGTCGGAGGGGCCTGAGGGAGCCACCACACGCTTTCGGGGAGGTGGGACTACCTCCCCCGTGGGAGCAAGCCCGGGGCCCGCACCCGACAGCCGACTGGCTGCCTTTGCCCTCTCCTGCTCCTGAAGGCGTGCACGCTTTGCCTCGCGCGCCCGTCTCTCCGCCTCTTGGCGCTCAAGGTTGTCCAGTTTCCGTCCCATCGTCTCACTCAGGGTTGTAGGACGTGATGCTCCTGGGAGGACGGCTGTGA
>NW_023596274.1:0-722 GCF_011947565.3 Pollicipes pollicipes
TCAGAGGTCAGCGAGCGGGCCTGGGCGGGTGAGTGTGGCGCCAGAGCCGGACCCCGTCCCGCCCCCGTTCGGCGCCGCCGCCCCGCTGCGCCGGCCCCATATGCAAATAATGCGTAATACTGCAGGCCGCCGAACAATATGGAGGCTTATTACGCTGCACCGGCGGCCTGTTGAAACCTCAAGATCCGCCAACAGCGGCGCCCGTTTTTGTCGGTTGTCATGACTGGTGCAAACGGCCGGGCCTTCTCACGATGGTGGGCCGCCCGGCGCTGGCAGACGACCCGTCACGCGGCCCGAGAGCGAGCAGACGGACAACGAGCCGGATAAACAGGGCCCAGCCGCAGGCCGGCCATTGGCTGTGACGTCGGAGGCTATGTTTCTGTAGCTGCTGGCACAGGCCGAAGCCGAACACTTGGAATTTCAGATAGCTAAGTCATGATTGGGATTTGTTGCCGCCCATTTTCAAACGAACAGTATCAATATTGCGTCGCAGTTCTCCAGTCAAGCGTGTTTGAAAGTATTACGGTGGCGTGTCAGCTCTGTGGCCGTCCGGTGACCGCCGAGACCGGCCTCCCCCGGTGACGTGACAGCTCTGTGGCCGTCCGGTGACCGCCTAGGCCGGCCTCCCCCGGTGGCGTGTCAGCTCTGTGGCCGTCCGGTGACCGCCTAGGCCGGCCTCCCCCGGTGTCGTGTCAGCTCTGTGGCCGTCCGGTGACCGCCGA
>NW_023596275.1:0-1674 GCF_011947565.3 Pollicipes pollicipes
GCGCTGCTCGTTCTCCTCTCCGTCAAGTGGTGCCGTGTTCTCCCTCCGTCAAGCGCTGCTGCTGTTCTCCCCTCCGTCAAGCGCTGCTGCCGTTCTCCCCTTCGTCAAGTGGTGCTGTGTGTTTCTCCCGTCAAGTGGTGCTGCTGTGTTCCTCCGTCAAGTGGTGCTGCTGTTCTCTCCCGTCAAGTGGTGCTGCTGTTCTCCCCCGTCAAGTGGTGCTGCTGTTCTCCCCTCCGTCAAGCGGTGTTGGTCGCGATTCGACGCGATGCCGGACCGTCGAAAGCTTGGTATGGTTTCGTCCCGTTTTGTGTGGCTCTATCGTCATCAGCAAGCTTTACATTTATCATGCTAGTGGAATGAGGATGCCATGTTTTATGCACATGGCAGCGTTGCAGGAAACTCGCCCTTGATCGAACAGCCTGCATGCAAATGAAGGGCGGCTTATGCAGAATGCAAAAGCTTAATACAAGACTTTACTAGATAGTTTTGAGAACGGCATTGATATTTTGTCATATTTACGAGCGACAACGGCTTTTGATAATCACACTCCTCGCTGTTGGAGGCTGCGTGAAGCTAAGAGCGGTGGTTGCAACATAGTATTTTCTAGAACGCGGGTGCGCGGGCCGCATAGGACAGCTCAAGTCAAAGACACCACTGAAGATGTAAGTAGGCTAATGTGTGAAAAAATAGATTAATGCCTAGTTTTTCGGCGTTTTGAGTTCTTTTGCGGAAGGGGCAGTAGCTCAACAGAAAAGTCAAGCAAGTCTTAAGATACAAAATGAAAAACACCCGAAGTGTTTCTGTATCACTGCTTATCACTGTTATCACTGTATCACTGAAAAGTATCACTGTTTAAGCGGGATGCACTTTGCCTACAGCCTCCCTCGTAATGTGATCACAGAGACATTGGTCTATTACTACTCAGACATGCGTGTTTAGCATTCATTATTCATAGAAAAGATCAACGTTATGTTAAGAGAGAAGCAGCATTCAGTCCCGCCTTCTGTAAAGCTGCAGCCAGATACAAGCATACATTCGCTGTGAAAACCACCACACGCGTTTTCGTCGGTCCAACGACAATGTATCACTCGTCGTGCCAAACATCGTTTTTGCCCCAGTGCCTCCTCGTTGTTAAACTTCTATAGTGGCTCCTCCTTTGTCGAAACGTGTTATCCCCTTTTTCATAACGGTCTGCTGGTTTTATTGCGGCGGCGGCCGAGGCTATCTTCCAGGCACCGAGCGCAGCTCGTCGATAAAATCGGCTGTAAAACCCGACACTGAGGGCCGATCTACATGGTGATGGCGTTGACTTGGACGTTTGCCGTGCTCCAAGCAAAGATGGCTTTGAAAGGAAACCCCACGAAGTATAATCGTACGCACGCATGCTTCAGCCAATGTACGTCTGACTGTTGGCGGGGGATTACATTGTGTGATAGATATACGATTTGGTCATAACATTGAAAGCATGAGGAGCACATCTATTCCAAAACTACGATTGTTTTTTTTTCTCACGACAGCATATTTTATCATCAGTGCCGATTCTCATAGAACTCTTGGGTACTTAAAATTGGTTAGTACAATGTACCGTACCACTCGGTGGTGTAGCATTCATACCACCTGAGAAGAGCAGGCACCTGCAGAGGGCCGATAGCTAAACGTTATAGCATGACGTCG
>NW_023596276.1:0-22131 GCF_011947565.3 Pollicipes pollicipes
AGATACGCCATCGTACTATGCACAACACTCATTGAGAGTCAGCTGACGGACGTTTATTACTGGAAACCGTGCTCGCTAACGCCATATATGAATGACTCGACCAGTATATTTGTATTGGCCTTGAACACTACGTGGGTTATTGAATGGCATAATTTCAATGACGCTATTATGAACCATGAATGCCGATGTGACGTTTGAATACCCCCCAACTTACTCTTCCATATCTTTGCGGCCTTTAACCTGGTGCAAAAAAATGAGGGCTGAAACCCGCCGATACGCCACGGCCCGGCACATCTTCGCCGAGCCGCTGGACCGGGCGGGCGCTAGTTGGCACCACGCCAGGCGAACTGCCGACCATTAGAGATACCGCGTTTGCAGGACCGGCCCGCCCCGGAGCGGCGAGCAGGGTCAACGGCCGTCGTGGCCGTGAAGCAGTTGAAATGGCGTCGAACGAGGCCTCAACGATGCCGTTAGATTGGTGGCTGGTGGAATACTCAATGAGATGAAAGGTCATTAACGTGTGTCCGTGAATTGCTCAGGGGGTGAGCTCGGGCCAGGTAATGAGACCTAACTCCTGCGTAACAAATGGCTTATGTAATTGGTGACCCGAGGTTTTCGTCAGTCAGCCATGCGCTGAGAGAAAATTCCTGAGCAAACCTCGGGGATGAGACGGCGTTACATACGCCCACCCCATAATGTGGGATGCACATTCATTTTTGTGGGCCTACATTCAAACACCGTTCATTGTTACAAGAAGGAGTAGCATGTCAGTGCAGGGCTGAATGCATTTGGGCCTGCATGCTGGCGTTGTGACGGCATGGAACTGCCCAGAGCGGGCGAGAGCCGCACAAGAAACCTGAAAAGTGGCATGTCGGCACAGAGCTGAATACATTTGAACCAAGACGAGGTTGCCCTACATACCTGTGTTGTGACAATATTGAACTGGCTAGGGCGAGCGAGTACATCGAACGCATAAAGACAGCAACGGCGATGCTTTGCATTCTTGCTTGTGACAGGATGACATGATTCGGATCGATCATCATGTGACGGGATCGCTTGAGGCAAGTCCAAACTGCAGAGAGAGAGAGAGAGAGAGAGCCGAGCCGAGCCGAGCCGAGCCGAGCCGAGCCGAGCCGAGCCTCAGTTGCCCGTGTCGGCAGACTCCTGCCCCGGAGAGACAGGCCCATTATGATTGCCCGCGGACAAGCGTGACGCCAGTTGGCTGATTTCAAGCCGGAAGGCGCGGACACATGGTTTCAAACTAACCATGAATAGGCATTTTACCATTGTGAAAGGATTTACCGATCGGAAACGTGATCAAAGTACGCTAACCCCCATGTGACACCTGGTAACGTATGTATTTAACGTGCTCTCGCAGGGTACAGGGTCTTACAAGGAAATTTCAAAGAGTGCATGAAACCGTCTCAAAAGTCTATGTTCCACATCTCCAGAGACAGACTGGAGACCTCTCAACCTCCAAGTCTCAAAATTCAGAAACATATTGGAGAGCATCCGTCAATGACCATGTGATAGGCATGAGGCGTGGAAAGTTTCTCGCCACTCGGGAAAAGAAAACATGTACGCATGAACTAAACCGTGCTGTACCACCGGACAGGAGACCAAAAATGCTGAAAACAATTTACATTAATTGGGATCTGTCCAGAATGATTTTAGGTGTTTCCGGTCATTGAGAGACCGATGACCACATTCCGGCAGCGTATTGGAGCCATAGTCACGGCTTCGAGAGGTTTCGTAAGTCGTCTCATCCGTCTTCTGCACTCATCAGACTCTGTGTTGCTCTGTGTTACTGTGTTACAACATGGTAACACGAACAACGCAAATACACCATGAATCGTGTTATGCACCCTGCTATCGCAATCATGGACCAAATCGAGCGGGGGCCGTCTGACTCGGGCGCTCCGCTGTTCGCGATGACCGTTCGAAGTCGGTTGCCCCACAGACGCTGGGATCCGGGGCCTGGACGCATTCGAATGGATACCCAGACTAGGTGGTGATTCATTGGTTGACGCCAGGTTACGGAGGGTAGTGATAATGTGGACCGCGGAATGCGTGACGTGCGCACTGGGATAGGGCACAGGGTCACAGACATGGGACATGTCAGCATCGCCACGAGCCATGCCGAACTCTGTGTAACGTGAAATGGATCTCTTGGATGTCAAACGTTACATAGATCTGATGCATCCATTTGTCTGGACGGGTCGATTCGGTTTGCTCACTCGTGACCTGCCGTACCTGACCCACGAAGGGTCCCGGCCTGACCGGGATTGTTGTCACTGGATCTAAGTCAGCTGATGGGCCGGCGCCGACAAGGCAGGCGACGGAAGCACGAGGCGGCGGAACGCGACATCAGTCAGACAGCGGCACCGTTCGGGACATCCCCACCCAGAATGCACTTGGTGTTTTCGGTGTGGTTGCTGTGGCAGTGTTTCATGACCACAGAACTCGGGCAGTGCAAGTGTTACTGTCGCGAATCCTAGAAGTCTGACTGACATTCATCGCATTACACGCGGAAAAGCGCCGGCTGTCCGCGCGGGAAGAGTACCGGCGGCCGTTGCCCCGGGGACGGCGCGACTCCTTTTGCTGCATCTCCAGCTGAGAGATATCGGTGAGAGGTTGTTGCACAGGGAATGCAACACCGTGTACTCAAAAGTTTTGACTAGCAGGTATCGCCACGTGCTACAAGAATACCAGAATCGGGATTAAGACCTGATTTAGTATGCTGTACCAAAAGCTGGCGGTGTTGCCCTAGCGGCATCTTTGGTTTGTTTGTGGCGATGAAGTGTAGAATCACGCTTGTCAGTCGCAAGACACTGCTTGAAAACTGATTATGTAATGTTTCAGCTACTGCACAGCTTGCCAGTTATGAATCTTGTGGTCTAGGCTGCCGGCTGTTGGATGCTTGTGGAGTGCTGCATGCGAAGTAATTGATCAGGGTGTGCTCAGGTACATTTATGTTGGAGCTAAGGGTCTGGTTACTTTTCAATATATGAATATTGAGATTTTTGTTTGATTGGCACTTCAATATGCAACAGGAGACATGAAAGGCACTAATGTAATTTAAATGTTTGGTATGATGCAATGTTGTGCACATACCTGACATGACATTTAACGGAAGGAGTGGTCAGCATGCACTGCACTGCACTGAGTAGGTCATCTGATGTCACAAATTGGCTGGATTTTCTGGCATAATTCAGCTTATGTGAAAGTGTTATGTTTTTTCCAGATCATGAAAGAATCAATGTGTGTTTATTGGTGGGCTGTGCTGACGGCGACCCTACCTCACCTCCGCCTAATGTGTGTTTCTCATTGTGTCCAGACACATTGTTTTCATTAAATGCCATTAAAAGTTGCCGTTTTGTGTCTTTCCTTCAAATCACCAACCAATGTCATCAAATGATGCCCAAAAACAGGCGATCGTGGTGTGAGTCACTCCTACCTTAGTTTTTTGTAATATTCTAGCAACAATATGAAGCGGGCGAGCCAACATTTGCTAATGCACTTCAACATTGTTGGAGAAGGCCACTATCACAGAAAGGCAATCGCTCCATGCAACTGCATGCGGCATTAACTTGGCATTGAACATTAAGCTGGGCTTAGTAAATGTATCCAACGTAAGAGGCAAATGGTGTAGTTAATGTATTTAATGGATGCAATGGTTTATGTTGTACGTGAAATGAATAGTTTGTGAGCAACATAAATCATCTTTATAATTTACGCTAAGTCTCATGCTGAAATAATGCTACGTAGGATACAGAGCTATCAAATCAGTTTCGACATAGAATGGCTGCTTATGCAGGGAATATTTCAGATTTGTGACATCTATAGAAAATGATGTTTTATGTTAAATATCGTCATATTCTGAACGCCAGCGGTAACCCTATCCTCATCATTGTAGCTGTTACACAACATCATTCCATAATCCATATCAGCACAATATCATTGTAACAATATGAGCAAATGTTGAGTACTAGGTGGTGCAGAAATATATCAATGCAACATATTGCATTTATACAAAAATGTGCATAATAGGCGCATGGTTTGGGGCAGTCTAAGGCTCATCGAAAATTTGCATTGTGCCTTGTGTGTGCCTTGAGCCAATGCTGCATTGGGTTCAGACACTAATGCATCTTCCGGATCTATCTAAGCTGCCCGTTTCACTACAGCTGCTTGGGTGAACCTTACCTTCCCTGAGATGAATGGATGGAAGTTAAAGTTACAAATCACAAGCCTTGATAAGGAATAGAAAAAAATGCCATTGAAGTTCCAAATATATATTTTTCAGGTTTTGTAATGTGAAGGCAAGCTTTCCAGGTTCAGTTGTTCAGCGTAGCCAGTGATAAAATATGTGTATTCACCTTATGCCAAAAAACCCTTCCTGCAAATGGTTTTAGGGAGCATGGTCACTTAGGCCGTAGGTCTGTCCGGTGTTTAAGCTCTTCAAGATCAATCAAATAAGTTTTATAAATTTTGTCATGTCAGGGCCCCGGTGCAGTGCAGCTCGCCATTATGGCACTTCTTATAATGCTTACCATCCGGCTTTCAAGCAGAACTGCTTCCCAATCAGCGGTGCTTGCATTGTTACCATGCCATCGTTGCTGCGCTGGTCCTCCGGCAGCTTTGGTGACCCCGGACAGCAGTGGCCGCCAGCATCACAACTTAAGAACCTAAAACAGTGCCTGGTCTTACCTCTGGCCGCGATGGGGACGACCAGCCTTGGACCGCTACCGTCGCGATAGGTTCCATGCGTCAGGCACAGTAATGCTATGCACCCCAACCAGAGACTGTTGTGTGTAGCCCGACGGCTGCTTTACACCTGTCGGGTATATTTTACAGATATAAGAAGATCTCATGCGTATTTCTTGTGATAACTTCCATGTTTCACAGCACAGCAGCTGCATCGTCAGGCTATACATAATATGCATATACATTATATATATATATGTATATATATATATATATATATATATATATATATATATATATATATCTGTATATATACAGATTTGTATAGCAAATCGAAATATTGTTACACTCAATAGTTTTATCGTCAGCCAGTGACTGTATTCACTCTGTGTTCCATCTCTACCCTGCTGAAAAGAGTTGGCGGTGGCGGGATTCAATGCCACGCCTGGACATCATGGCACGTGCATGGATTTACGCTTCGCCTGGTGGCTTGAAAATGAGTGCTGCGGCGCACACTTGATCCCGAAAATTTAAAAAAAAATTGTTCAGGCTTTATTTCTATGCACTTTTTATGCATCTGTGTGTTCAAGATTTAGAAAGCCGTGAACCTGAAGAACGGCATTTTAACATCGGAACCACACGGCTAGTCGTGAAATGTGCGCCGCTGCTAGCATATTTTATGCTGGACTTTGCCCTCCCCCCCCCCCCAGTTTTTGCAGGATATCGTCAGAGGCGGTCCCTCGTCAACTGTTGCTGACTGCAGCAACTGGCTGTGGAGCAGAGTTTCAGCAGCCACCAGGTGTAGCAGCTTAGTTACTACCGTGTCATAATCGGCGACTCCCGCTGCAACGAGTGCGTGACAGCATCGAGCTGGAGGGGCCTGGAGCAGTTAGCTGAGCAGCAGGTCTTTGCTGGCATCCTCCTGTCCCGGGAACGCCTTTTGTACGTTATGTGAGACACTGGCCAATAACACATCGGAAGTGATGACGGTTGGGTCGAATCTCATTTGGGACGGTTGGACATGCTGAGAGACCGGAGTGAGAGACACGAAGCAGACAAGAAGTCCCCGAGGGCCGTTTCAACGGATTCGAGTTTCCTGCTGTTCCTCTGACAATGGGCTCTTGGCAGCGCCATCCAAACACAGAGGAAGAAGTGATAAGACCTGTGCGTCTGTCCATGCCGGAGTTTGCGACGCCGCGAAAGACTTGAGGTCAGCGAAGGACGCGGTCACCGTTTGGCCCGCGTCACTGAATCAGGAAACTGGGATATGGGTGCTGGATGATGCCATGTTCCCAGGTCTTGCCAGGTAATGATGCCAGGTCTTGGTCGGAGTTTTCGGTGTGGGTTTACTGAGACGCCGGGGAAGGGTTTATTCTCTGTTGGATGTGGTCGTAATCAGGACCGTTCCACGCGCAGTGGACTCGACCTGTGGCGATATGGCTATAGTGGAGCGAGCACTGGTAGACGCCGTCTTCCAAACCGCGGCTAAGGCGCAATTGCTGACAACGCGATGATGGATGATGAAACACCTGCGGGCTGGACGGACTAGAACAGATTGATGGCGCTTGGGCGGAGGTAGTCACCAGAGGTCCCGCTGTGAGCGGCTGAGCTCCATCGTGGTAGCACGCAGCCGGGGCGAGTGTACGTAGCTCGACGAGAGGCGTGAGGCCGAATTGGTGTTAAGTATGAGATGCACCGCTATCGCCGAAGTTCTGCTGTTCCGGGGTCCCGCCTCCGGCTCACTGGTACACCCGATGCGGCCAAAGTCACGTCTGTATTTGACACCCGTCACAGGCACTCCTAACGGTCCCCGCTGGCCGTGTTCCTTGCCTGGGACAAGAGGAAAATGCGAGCACCTAGGTGGCACTCGCCAAACTGCGCAAGCATTCACTGGTTAGCACACAGGTGTGTGCACCTGTGTGCACCTCTTGACACCTTACACTGCCGCCCGAGGCGCTCCGCCCCACGGCCGCCGCTAGGGCAGCAAACACATCGCTCTGGTCAGCGCTGAGTACTTGGAGCGTCTGGTTTGTGTCCTTGTCGGCAGTTGCTGTGGAAACGGCTGTGTTTACCCAGCAGCGTTCCTGAAATACAGGTATCAATGACACATTGCTTGAAAATACGTATCTTAGGGAGGAGAGAAGCATGACATATCCTGACACCTCTTATCACGCGCCCGGGTGGCCGGACAGATACCCTTCGCTTGGGTGGGGGAGGGGGCGGGGGCAATTTGACCCCCTTGGTGATATCTCGGGAACTAAAAAAGCTACAGACACCATAGTTCACAGGGTATGTTGGCCTGTACGTCAACTCACTTAGGTCAAAGTTCCAGGTTCCTAGGTCATGGCTTTTGGGTCCAAAAAGGTCAAACAAGGTCAAGTTCCGGGTTGGTCTTCAAAGTGTTCCCAGAACCTAGATAACCGCTTCTAAGCAAAAGGTCACATTCCCATTCAAGGTCAGTGGCCTTGTTCTACCTTTTTAAGGTCAAGGTGACCAAATCATACAAAATTGCTTTTTGTTTTGCATTTCACTAGGCGACATATATTACGCTAGGCAGTACGTTCCTAAAACAAAATGTTGACGCGGTCATTTTAGGTCAATGATCTATTCTGACCTGTAAGAAGTCCATACAATATGTATAATGCGGTTCCTGCCACCAATAAATTCGAAACAGGTACCAGAAACTATCTCGTACAGCAAGCCCTACAGCAACAAATCAGGTTGGTTTTGACCATGCGCGACCTTCATGCCTGACCTTAGGTTCATATAATTTGCTCATTCAACTGCTGTGTGGCCTAAGAAAGCATCTTAGAGGTGTATGGCTTCGCCCAACACTCCGTTATTGGTTCAGACTGAAGGATTCCCTAGAACTTGCCTTCGCTGATACCATGGGCTGACTGACCTGCCATAGGCCAGCGATCTTACAAGGTACATCTAAATTTGTGACGCCAAATAATCCTCTATTTAGTGGTCTAAAGCTATGCAAAATTGGGCGTAGCTATGCCGCACCGTTTGGAAACCATTTTGGAAAAACCTTCGGGGGGGGGGGCAATTTGATCCCCCACTCGAGCGCGTGTGAAGCAATATCAGCTTGTGCCAGGATGTTTTGACGTGGCGGCGAAGCCCACATTTCGACCACCACGGTGAAGAGAGCCTTTTCAGTTACTATCATCATCTACCGGACTTGTGCTGGGCTCGAGCTGAATCGTGAATCGGCTCAAAAGCCAGCCTTTTTGGGTGAGCCGCGAGCCGAGCTGATCGTTCGGAAATACACTGCTTTGAGTCATGAGATTTATCACATTCTTCGTATATTTCGTGAGCCGAATCGTGAGTCGATCATTTTTAACAATGCCGCGTCAGTAATGCCGTGTCATATGGCTCAAACTAAATAGGTAACATGTGGGAGCTCAGCACGCCCCAGACAAATGGGCAGGCCATTTCAGATTGTTAGAACGAACGTCATGCAGCAATAGCAATAAAGCTTTTTGCAAAACTCCTCGCCACGTTACGCGTCACACAGATCACGGTTCATCACGACCCACGCCATGCCCGCCCTGGAATGGGATGTTCGCTTCCTTGCGCATGCGCATAACTCGGCTGCGGCACCCAGGATGTTTGGTCCGGTTGTTTCCATCCCCAGGCAGACGGCCGCGTCTCCAGTAATGTCGGAGCCTATAGCCCGGGTGACGGCCGGCGACAAGTTTCAGAACCATGCGCCTCGTGGTGTAGGTTACAACTGGGCCCACGCCACACACGAGCGGTGCCGCGCTCCTTCCTGCTTATGTGCACAATGGCCGGCACGGCAGTGGGCGAAATACTCATCAGTTCAGAGTCGGCTGGCAACAGAACAGCTTTCAGGGGTGCAGCCAGGAAGCGGGCCGAGCACCCGGAAATTTTCCTACGTCCCGAAATCTCTCATTTTCATAAAAGAGGAACCCTGACGAGCTGAAGGGAATGTTGCACATTTGTATGGCGTTTTGAAATGAAATAACCATCTTAAAGAACCTTTTGGTGCAGTTCACGGTCATGTCCTTTTGGAGAACAGAAATGCTCTGGTTCCTGAGTTGCATGGACGCAAAAGCGCGAAAACGTTTGTTGGAAGTCTATTTCAAAGTCGCCTTGGCATTAACGACGTCATAGAAACGGCATGCGATCGCAGTCATACTACATGCTGTTTTCTGCTCATGGTCAAAACAGCATGGCGGCTGATACATTGGCAAAGCGATGACGCGGCACGTATGATAAAATGCGTGGAAGATGATAGGCTGCTAGCAAGTACCACAATCGCGCTGTTCACCAGTGCCGTGTTACTGTAATGAGCGAATGTGAAATCTGGTGCCCCGAGAAGAAAAAAATCAGTTTAACACGAATGTTTGAGTGAGCTCATTGGAGCTCACTTCAAACATGGGGTAATATCTGAAAAATTTGAGGGCAGAAATTGTGCTTCCTTGGGACACCGCAAGCTACCGGGTGAGGAAAATTAACCTTAGTCCAGTGAAAACAATGTTTAGGGTTGGTGACACCGATGTAAGTATTCCCCAACTGAGAGGCGTGAGCGACGGCAACCTTGTTGGGGTTTTCTTTCCGATCAGAGACTATAGGGCCATCGATACATCTTCAGAAGGTTGGGGAGGGGCTCAGTTCGTTCTGGCTCCCCTATTTTTCGCGCCAGTGATCCGGGGGTATCTCCTGGGTTACTTGGTTGCAGGGGCAGCGGCACCATTAGAAGCAGGATAGTTGGGGCAGGATTTATCCGTCTCCAGACACTTCCAGCATCCACAGGCAGGCATCCGTGCTAGATTGGCCGGCCAGCCTTTGTTGTCGAAATGTCCCCATATGGTCCTTTTCTAAAGCTTAAACCCTCCCCTCCCCCATTGCCGATCTCCCCCCCCCCCCCCCGCCCTAACATTTTTTCCTGAATCCCGTCTTCGCTTCTGCTTCCGACAATCAGAACAATTTCAATGAGCTGTTGACAATATTATCCATCAGTTTGCAAGAAAAATTGTCGTGAGGCCCGCGGGTAAATAACTTAATAGGTGCAGATGCTTATTGAAACGTCCCGAGCGCATGACGTCCAAATATCAAAACGTTCAGAATCGCACCATTCAGCGTTCATGACACCAGGAAATTGTCCAACATCTCTGGACAGAGCAGAATCAGGGGATCCAAGCGTCCAGCGTCAAAGCCGCAGGGACTAAAAGCTCAACGCTTAGCTTACGGGAGATCCAAAGGTTGGGATGCTGTCCCACTTCCTGGCAACCCTTAACCTCTTGGTTCGAATATTCCCGATAGAGGACTGCTGTAGCCAAATTCGCCCGCCTTCGTCGACGAGTGACGTCATGGGGTTCAGTGCCGCTCTGTTAAACCACTGTGCATGGGCATGGACGGAGTCCTGTTTATGCACGCAAACGTTGCCGCGTCAGCAGAAGCCTGGCAGCAGGCGTGTTAAAGTATTCAAACTCCGATCGCTGGCCCGTGGCATCGAAGACAGCTGGTTACTTGGCAGATGCTGCACGGTGGTCGTGGAAGGCACTGGGGGATACTTGCTGTTTGGTGTTGTGGACTGTGGATGAAATTATTCGCGGAATATGGCTCCGTTATTTACTGCATGTAATGGTGATGTTTCACAACTCATTTTTTGAAAGGTGTTCATGCATGGCTGTTGCAGTGCCTTTCAAACATAAAATACATTTCACAATGCTGTTGTACCCATACTTAGGCCTGTTGTTGGAATTTAACCGTGCTAATTGCAGTGAACTGAATATTTTCACACGATATTCAGTTTATTGCAATTCAAGCAAATCTGAAGCACACACACTGCACATGCAGAGAAAAAGCTCAGAATTTAGATGTGTTTAATCACATGCATGCCACTTCACATCCATACACACAAAACATATTGTTGCACAGGCGCCTAGGTAAAACTGGGTACGCCTTATCCGTATGTTTCCAACAAGTTATGTAGCCAGCTTCCATGCACACTTTTTACACTATTTACCGACCGACGTCACATTCAAATTAACGTACACGTACAAATTCCTCACAATCCTTCCGCCTTACACACTTCGCAACACTAACCTTGATGATTGGTTATGAGTTATGCCGTAATGACGCATTTTAAGGCGCGCCCGGTTGGCCGGTTAGATACCCTTCGCCCGGGTGGGGTCCATTTGACCCTCTGAGATCTCGGGAACTAAGAATGCTGGAGACAAAAAATTCGCACGGTGTTTTGGCGTGTACGTGAGTTCATTTGCAGTCAGATGTTGATGCTCCTAGGTCATGACCTTCGGGTCAATGAGGTCAAACACGGCCAAACCCCAGGCTGGCCTCCCTTGTGCCCCTAGAGCCTAAATACGCCTTATAAGCAAAAGGCCACACGCTCATTCGAGTTCAATGACCTTGTTTAACCTTTTGAAGGTCATGGTAACCAAAATTATACCAGACTGCTTTGAGTTTTGCAATTTGAATAAGCGATAAGGATTACGCCAGGCAGCGTGCTCCTCAAAACAAAATACTGACCTGAGTCATTTTAGGTCAGTGACTTACTCTGACCTTTTATAAGTCCATCTAAGATGTATAATACGGCTCCTGTTATGAATAAATTCGAAATTTGCACCAGAAATTGCCCAATACAGCAAGCTATATAACCGTGCAACACGTTGGTGTCTACCTTGGTCTGGCCTTCATGCCTGACCTTGGGCCAGTTTATTGTGTTCATTCTATTAGTGTGTTGTCTAAAAAGCATATCAGAGACATATGGTGTCGTCTAATGCTCTGTTGTTGCATAAAAATGAACGATTCCATAGGAATTGACTTCGCTGAATTCATAGCCCGACTTCACAAGAGAACGCATTACTCGGTCCTGTGCTCATAACAGAGAAGGAATCACACAGTCCAGTGCTCCTCACAAGGATGAAGCACCCGGTCCGTTGCCAATCACAGAGAACGCAGCACCCGGTCCAGAAGAATGCAACGCCCCGTGCTCTGCCCCTCACTTGGCAGGTACGGTTCTCCGCACTAGAGCATTAAACAGATCGAAAAAGCCCGGCTGTGGGTTCGTTGAAGGATCGGAGTGGATCTTAGAACAATTTTTTTACAAAACCAAGGTAGGACAAGGACATATTTCAAAATCCTAGATTTTCAGCATTTATAATCCTAGATTGTTTTCAGTATTTTCTACCGTCTAGTTTGGTATACTGATAGCCTGCTAGCAATAATAGCAAATCGACCGACTGGGCAGGCCGTAGAAAGTGCGCTGATTTGTCGCCATCCTGTCACTGAAGTGAGCGACCGACTAAAAATCACGGAATGTTGTTATCGCCGGTTTGGATGGAGTCTAAGAAAGATACTGTGGGACCGTAGGGTACGATAAAGGGTTTTACGGAAAGGCTTCCTGGTGTGGGAATTAAGGTATTACCATTGCAGCATAGGGAAGGTTGTGGAGTGCGCGCTGTAATATTTTGTCCTGTTCGTTTCCAAAACTGTCGGTCAGAACCACTTTTTGGCACCAAGCGTGGCGTGAAAATAGACATTTTTGTCGCCGACGTTACGCACCAAACCGGCACGTTTTACCACTCCTGCAGCTGCACTTTACTGAAATGACATCGCAAATTGCGTTTTCGCTCTTTTATTTACGAAGCAATAAGATGAACCGTTCTTTAAAATTGGGATGACGTTAGCCACCATTTCTACTGTCCTGGTTGTGCCGAGTCTCCAAAAAAGTTAAGGGGGCAAACTCAACACTTGGGGATGATTGTATATTGGGGGGGGGGGGGGGGGGCAGTGACCAGCCCAAAAGAATACAAATAGTTAGCCATAATTATATTTGTATTGACCTTGAACGCCGCCTGGCCAGTGAAATAACAGCATTTGAATGATGTTATTTGGGCGACATTAATGCCTAGGTCACTTTGAAATAGTCTGCGCATCTTCGCGGGCACGTAGCTCAGAAACTAGATGGTCTTAGGTTTTAAGAAGGAGGGGATGGGGACTGTAAACTGCACCGAATGATCTTCGATATGGCTTTTTCAGTTCAAAACCCCATGCATATGTGTAACACTCCATTCACAGGGATGGCCTGTATTTTAGGCCCGGGACATGGAACGCCGCTTTTTTTACTTAAACTGCCTGACGGAAGCGTTAGCCAGCTGATTAAATCTTGGAATTCGCAACTCAGCGCATCACTCGATAGACTTGGGGAGGGGTCAACTTGACATTAATGCCCGGCCGCAGGCCGTCAGAACCATACACGACAGTTGCCGCGCACATGTCGATCGGGGCCCGTGCTGGGCTGCTCCGCACCGTCACCCAAGGATATGTGTATCCTGGCGGCCGCTGATTTCCCCCGGGTGATAAATAGAAGATAAATGCATGTCATTGGCACGCGACACGGGTCGCCATCGATATTCAGGACTAGATAAGACATCAGCTATCCGCCAGTACGCGAAGCCGCCGCCATCCTGGATATGCGTTGGAATACTTACATATACATGGATGTACTTGGAATACACCGAACCGTCTGTGCGGGTTACCTGCTACGTTGGAGGGAGCGGGTCGGTATTTGGTGTTGGTGGCAAATACTTCGCTGTTTTATGACTTTCGTTGGCTATATCGCGTGATAGGTCTCTGTAAGCCACAGATGTACTCAATCGGTCCTCCATCTGTGTTTTTCATGTTATTGTTATGAGCGGTACGGTGCCATTGGGATGCGCCAATCAGACCGCATGGTTCCCTTTCAGGGCAGAATTTATGGTCTAGTTGGGTTCAGTGCTCCCCAGCTTTTTTACTTTTGATGATATTTTTTCAATTTCCTAACTGGGCTGTATGACTTCTTGTATTTAACTTTAACAGGTAAGTACCTTTTGTGTGGTTGTACCTAAGGAATATGGTAAGTACTAATTCCTGTTGAAATAACTTCTACAAACGGGGCATTTCATTCCGCGCCCAAATCCTGCTATTGCTTTGTCATACGCTCCTAGTGTAGATAGTGTGTTTGTGGTTTTGCAAAATCACGGTAGTAGTACTGGTCATGGTGCATTTAACAGATAAATTTTGTCCGGTGCACTATCAAAAGCTTATGATAGGTGCGTATATGTGCAAAAGCTTTGACATGGTGTGCCTTTGATTCTTGGCATCCTGTTCAACTGCATTGCAACAAATATGGTTTATGAAGTGGATATTTGTTGCTCGTTTTTGCACTCTTTAGCATGATTGACAGAGGAAAACTGTCATTGCAGAGTGAAATCTGGCGCTCTGAGATGAGAAAATTCGGTTGAATATGAATGTTTAAGTGAAGATTTTATATTCCAAATAAAACCGCGCTTAGCCCTGAAGTGACTTTTTTCAGTAATTTGCCTATGTCTTTATCGGTCCTGGTTTCGTGTCCAGGGCACTAGGGAGATAATTTGGCCAACCAGGTTTTAAATTGCTTCCCTGCACATTGATACACGTAGCAAAGATAGAAGTTTGAAGCATCATCCAGCAGAGCTATTGTTATTAGCATTGCATGTAGCATTTTCACTGATGTCAGCCACCAGTATAGATGTGAACAACATATGGTGGCAAAGCTGTGTAAAAATATACCACAAACATTGCCTTGGCTTGCTGGTGTATAATCATTTAAGATGGTGTCCATGGCCAGTCAACGTATGCTTGTGGTAATGAGCTCGATTTGGCAGTGTTCACTGACCACCACCAGCAGTGGCCTTGACGAGCTGACCACTAACAGACCTTTGCATTGAAATAAGGTTCTGCTTGTTGTTTGGCAGGCTGTTTTCACCTCTTTGAGAAGAGGGCATTCTTACCATCTACTTTGGCCGTTGAGAACAAATGCTGCAGTGTCTTAAAGCCCGGATTTTAACCCCCAATTCTGACCTCGAATTCGACGGTTCTGTTGCGTGTGTTGCCATCCATTCATGTTTTCTCAGTCGCGTGAAGCGACAACTCGAGCGCCAGCCAGTTCGTCGCCACATTTTGGCGTTTGCACGCGACGCAGCAGGAATATCAAGAGGCTGGACCCCAAGCCATCCTGGCTGCGGGTCACAGTCCCAGTTAGCGGGGTGCCGATGACACGGTGACACCGAAAGCAGCGGGGTGCTTGATATACTGGACGATCATGACTACCGGCAGTGGTTAACGGGGACGCTACCACTACACCACCGGCACCGCCCTGGTGGCAACCTGAAGACGGGTGTGCCTTCATTACCAGGCTAGGCTGCGCAGCGCATGCCTGCGGAGGAACAGTACCTGCAAACAAATCAAGAAAACAGTGCTGTTCGCAGGACATAAGACAAACTGTAAGCGTCCATATTCTGTCTTCATTTGTCCAGTGGCGTAACCAGCAGATACCGTCCCTACAATTTTCACACCTCTGCAATCGGGCCGTCCTGCCTATTCTCCGCTCTCTGTTAAGACTTATGTGAGACGTGATCTGGGCTTTCGTAGGAAGAAATGGATGTGTTTTGATGTGAGATGTTGAAGCGTATCAATTTGTGCGCGACATTTGCTCAATGTTTTGTACCAATTAGTTGTGCAATTGTTAGTAACTTAATACAGTTGTATTTTCGGTTCGCAGAAAAAGTGCGCGGGAATCCCAGACATTATTCGTGGAAGACTTTTGAGGCGGCCCGGAACGGCCCGGTCGGTCGGTTCAGTACAGTTAGTTGGATATATTATTACTGCTATTGCTGTGATAATTATTGTATAAGTAACTAGCTGGTCTTGAGTGCTTGTAGGTATTCATTCCAGTTACTGAAAACTGACTAACCAGTCCCTGACGTGGCCGGGTGCCTGCTTTGGGGCGCACAATATACCTGAGCGTGGCAAGTACTAGTGCCCTTCATCTGTCGGTGAAGGCCGATGAAATGGCGAAGGCAGCGGAAGGCGACATCACACCCCGCACTGATGTAGATTCGGCAGCGGCTCGCACGTCGGGCGTCGTCGGTTGCCGCATTGAGGAGTCCAGCATTGAGGAGTCCAGTACGATATATGGATGTTTCAGGATCGTTGACACCCGACTTTATCTTGTTAAGGCCTTCAAAATCGATCCTAGCTTTATATTACACAGCGACCTCCTCGCTCCGTGCCTTGCGATAGCTCCTTCAGCGTGAGCCTATGTTTCTTTCCATTTACCAATATGGCGGCTGGCCCTACGTGCCAGCAAGCGGACCACTCCATTCACTTCGTATCTTGTCTCGTATGCCTACGTCGGCCTGCGCACTCATCCCCTGTTGTAGAAATGGTGTCATCTAGCGGATGAACTGGGAAGTGACAGTTAACGCAAGACGGTTATAGTCGCACAGGATGAAACTTTGGAGTACCCACACGGAATGCAGCGTCACTCAGGGACGGGTCCGGGATTTCGTGAGTGTGTGGAGGGGGAAGAGAGACGCAATATTGTACGCCGTTCCCGAGTCTGGAACGCCTAAAAAATCCTCGCATTATGGCCTTGAAGTCCGGAGATGCTTAGCGTGTTATTTTTGATACGCGACCCCATCTTACTTTGTGTGGCCCGAGAAAACTAGGCGTGCTACGTATCCACATACACGGAGCCTATTAATTTTCTCCAGATCATAGTGATTCTTGTCATATTGAGGCTAGGTGTGGCAAGTGAGGCTAGGTGGGGGTGTGGGGAGTTCTACGGTGGGCGACGTGTGCTGTTGCCGGCGTCGCTGAATGTTGTGCGCCGCCGGCTGCCGCTGCCACGCCTCCCCCAAAGCGAATTTATGATGAGGACCCCATTGGTCAGCATACGAGTCAGATGATATTAGTGCACGACTCGGCACGTTGTGACTTCGGTATACCCGACATCAACACACACTTATGTGGACCACAGAGCTAGGATGAAGCGGGCGACCAAAGCATTGGCGAGATGGTGGGCCCGATCAGGCACCATGAACGGCTGTCTCCCCGCCCATGGGTGTGCGCCCTTAAACACTGCAACGCAATGGCGAATTATATTGGCAAGGGCCTGCTGGATCATAACCATGGGAGCCCCCCACCCCCCTCCCGGCGTTAACTAATCCACGGAGACTCCACGCACTCGCCGCCCCATCACACTTCCTCCAAGCACAGACATAAGCTGTCACCCACGTCAACCCACTCTCCTTGGCTCCCCCACCGGATGGGACCCCCCCCTCCCCACCCCCCCCCCGCCATTCTTCCAGCGCCTTGGCATTGCAATCGGCTCGTCTGCGTGGGTCCTCGATAAGTTTAGTAAGTTTTAATCGCATTTTAAGCCTTCGAGAAAACCACGTTTAAGCCCGTGTCTAAAGTGTATCGAAAATCGTTCCCTCACCTGACCTCCAGGTGACGACTCCTGTTTTGGACGACGCTCCCCCGTGCTCCGTTCACGATGGGCGGGCCCACCATTCGCTCGGGCACGCCACATTCGCAGCTTTCCGCTGCCGCGCACCGCGTGTAGGTATCGCCTCGTCCCAGCACGGAAACGTTGAGGCCTTACCCGACGGTTCTGCGCCCTGGCCTCCCCGGCTGCCGGAGCGACTTTGCGAGGCACCGCCCCACGGCGCGTCCCTCAGAGGCCTGGAGGTAGACAGCGCGCCCAATGGGACGGCGGAGCCCCTTGGTAGACGACGAGCGCCAGGAGTGACTCGCATTCACGCCTTGAGTGTCCCGGCCGGCTGACAAAAACACGAGCAGAACGTGTTGGCCGCGCGCGCGGGGATCATGGCGCCCGACGCGCGGAAGGATCGAGTTACGCGACATAAAAACTGCCCCCATTTGATCGGCGTAATTATGTCATCGGTATGGTGCTGAACATTGCGCGCTATGTTCAAATGGGGCCCTGCACCAACAACACTCAGCCGCATTGCGACAATGAGTCTGTGAGCAGGGCAGGCTCGATGGTTCGTTGTCGCGAGCGCGGGCAAGCCAGCCCTAGCACGCATGCTGCGAGCCGCGGGCGCGCCCAGGCTCCAACAAAGAATGTTGCCTGGCGGCGTCATACTGCGCTTGGAAGCTGCTCCACATTGTTCGGTCGCTGAAACGCAGAGCCGAGTACAGCTCAGTCTAGCCCCAGACAGCGAGCTGGCGTTTCCGGCGGCGTGTCCCCCCGGCGCCGGGCCCGGGCGCGGGGCGCCGGCGGCGCCGCCCGCCGCCGGATCTAGGGTCAGCCCGCCGCCGGAGAGCCGTCGTAACGTGAAGGTGCGCAAGTCAGACCGCGCGCCCTCGCCTCCCGGTGACGTAACGGGCGCAGAATGCGGCGGCGGCCGCGTACGGGGACGAGAACGGCGCGACTGACGCATGCTCACCCGGGGCGCGACGCGCGGTCGGGTCGGGCCGGGCCGGGGCCGGGGCCGGGGCCAGCCAGCGGCGGTGACACAGGCGGCGCGGTGGACAGGTGGGCGCGCAGGCTTGCTGTACTAACGCACCGCTCTGCGCCGGCCCGCCCGCTGCAGCCGGCCGGCCCGCCCCGCCCGCCACGCGACTCGGCCGGCGGTGTCAGGCTTGAGCCGGAGGTCAACGGGTCCGGTGCTCGCATGACGGGTGCAGTTCGGCCCGCCGGTCAGGCAGACTGGGCAAGTGCACATTGTCCCGGCATTGGCACCTTCCCAGCGTCCTGCTGACGTGCACGCGCGACACATGCTCATTGCTCCCTCACCGCTGGCTCCTCTGGCCGAGTGCGAACATGACCGCTTGCGTCATGCGATGCGCTTGTGTATAATTGTTTGAATTATTTGGCATTTCAGGATTTTGAACGCTGTTTAAAACCAAAGCCATGGGAAATTTTGAGTTGCCCATTTAGATAGAGGGGCTCTTTAAAAAGAAAGGTTATGGTGCCGCAAAATGAAAGTCGTGGTGCTCCAAATTGACCATTTCGGTGCCCCCCCTAGCCCAAGGAGCCAATCCCAGGATTTCGTCAGGGTAGGAGGTACGACACTGCTGTGTCCCTGAAATTTGGTGCCCTCAGAAAATAAAATATTTGTAGCCATTTGTGGTATCCGTAAAATTCTGGGGCCTTTCGAAAATGAAGGTTCAGGAGCATTTGCAATAAGCACCTTTGAAAGTGCTCTCTGCTGCACTTGCCACGAGCGCACGGTGTTTCTACACTCCATTAACCAAGTACGTAGCAAAACAATGAAACGAACTGTGCATCTTAAAAACTGGTTTTCACATCCAGGTATTATATATTATATATAGATTATAATATATATATAATATATATATATATACCTGCATCGTGGTTGTATTTCCCTTGACATGCGGAGTCTTATTTACTGACTTGTGACTTTACGCGGTTACGGCCATCGTTGCATTGGCCGATCAGCTGATCGATCGCACCCATTTTCATTCGCGCCAGCCTGCCTGCTGTCAAGCCCGTGAAGTTCGGCGTGTAGATGAAAATGTCTAATGACATTCATAATTGGTCGGATGGGGACGTTCCCGCTTGAGTTTCTCAAGCACCGTAATCGTTTAGCACCGGACCCCAGACAGATCGCGATTTGTCGCGTGGGAGTTGGTCTTCGGAGGCGGGCTCAGTGTGAGACAGGGAGCTAGAATCGCTTTTTAACCTAGGGTGGGAGTGAAAAATTCCAGCGCAAAGGTACCGTGCGGGAGTGAAACAAAATCAATTCACACAAAAGATGGAACTTATGATATCGTGACTGATGCTTCAGCAAACACATCTATTTCAAGTTGGCATGGACGTAATATCAGGAACCTGACAAAACTGTTTCGTTTTTTAACATCTTAGGCCATGAAAGTGAAACAGAATGCATTAACACGCGTTCAGGTGGTGGGGAAACTGGACCCCCGAGGGCTTTTCCCGAATGGTTTTCTAAACGGGCGCGGCCGTAGCTGCGCCACATTTTGGCATAGCTGTTGAAAACTGTATAGTAGATCGCTTGACATGCAAATTTTACATTACCTTGCAAGGTCGCTTGACCTATGACAGGTCAAAATCAGCCCATGGTTTCAGGGAAGACAATTGCCAGGGAAATCGTTCAATCTGGTGCAACAACGGAGTGTTTGACGAAGACATACATCTCTGAGATGCTTTCTTAGGCACCACAATATATTGAATGAGCAAATTACCTTGACCTAAGGTCAAGTATGATGGTCAGACCAAGGTCAAAACCAACCTGATTTATTATTCCAGGGCTGCTGTATGGGATAGCTTCTGATGCTCATTTCGAATTTATTGACAGCAGGAACCGCATTATACATCTTCAATTGACTTCTTAGAGGTCCGAACAGACCATTGACCTAAGATGACCCGGGTCGAACGTTTTGTTTAAGGACATACTGCCTAGCGGCAATATTTGTCGCTTATTCAAATGCAAAACGCAGAGGCAGTCTTGTATCATTTTTGGTCAAAATGACCTGCAAAGGGTCAAACAGGTCAAGACCTTAAATGGGCTTGTGACCTTTTGCTTAGAAACAGCTGCCTAGGTTCTGGGGGCGCTTTGGAGACCAACCTGGAATTTGACATTGTTTGACCTTATTCGATCTGAAAGGTCAAGACCAAGGAAGCTGAAACCCTAACCTAGGGGAGTTCACGTATAGTTCAAGACACCCTGCGAATTTGGTGTCTCTAGCTTTCTTAGTTCCCGAGATCTCAGAGGAGGGGATCAAATTGACCCACTCCACCTACCCGAGCGAAGAATACCTTGCCGGCCAACCGGGCGCGTGCTAAAGCATAGTAATTTCATGACAGTATTATGGGTATAACAAATTATTAACACCAATAATTCGATGCTGCACTTTTCAATTCCCTTCCACAGCACTTTTAAAACAAAAACCAAGGAAAGGAATTCAATAACAAAGCAACACAACAGAAAAGTCAACAAGCATAAAACACTCAAACGAAAAACCTTGGACTCCTACACATCAGCCATCACCAAGTCAAACACAAGAGACATACTTCTGGCTTCTGTTAAGATGGGGGTCACTAAAAACTAAACATTTTGTCACTGTTTTCTTACAAAATACCAGTGCTTATTTCATGAAAGTAGCTTATGCCCAACCTAAAGCGGCCTTACATCATCTCGTCCTGTATGACCTGTTTGCATCGCAGCAGCAGTTGTGAGTTACTGCTTCTTGCACAATTCCTATTGCCATTTGCCATGCACTTGACCAACATAACCTGACTTAGAGTAGCGCATATGATGAACATCATCTATCTGTTGACAGCAGCACTTGTAATAAAAACATGATATTTAAGGCTAGTTTTTGGCTGGTTTCAGCTTGCATTTTTATGCGGTTCATTTGTGTATGCTTGTTGACATCAGACAAGTTTATAAGACACAAATCAAAACACTTTAAATCACTGAACAACTTATTTTGACTGTCATGGCTAACCTATGCCAAGTGCAATAATGGGCATGCTCCACAAAACAATCTCTCTTCTCCAAGAATAACAAGAATAACTTTTAGATGACCATGCCAGGATTGCTGCTTGCCTCTTCAGCTGCAACAAATGCATCCATTTGGGCTTTTTTATTCATATTTAATGACAAAGTTTGAAATGTTGGCTTCACATTTTAAATGGGGTGGTCTGACTATTTGTTGCATACCAATATTTTACTCACACCATCATTGCTATGCAGCTTAGAGCATCACTGTATTAAAAATATAGTGCATATATACAGTCCAGTCATTTGCCGGTCAGCAAATCATGACAAGTATAGAAAACATCTGGTTAAAGAAGCCATGAGGCACCACTTTAAGAAATGTGGGGCAAATAACCAATAATATGGAACAAAATAAGCCCATTGCATGCCTTGTGGCATCATAATTTGTCTTACGGCAAAACTCGATGGATTAAAACAGAAAATGGCCAACTCTGGTTACCAACCATGTGTTGAAAGCAGGTAAGGTAAGCAATTACTTGGTCCACAGGGGACTTACTGGCTTCTTCCTGTTCCCCCCCAAACAAAAATGCAGTACCTTTTGCATGGTCTGCTGGTAGACAGGGTCATCCGACTCACTGCCAAATATCAATATCAATCATGCCCACCAACCTTCGAGATTAAAATGCGCAACAAGTAAGAGGCTTGCATGATAAACATCTCTACAGGGCAGAAACTCGCTACCAAACACTTCTATATTAGCTGCGTCGGGTCTGTCCCAAGGCTCTGTATGACAGCATTATAATAGCCTTGCCAGGTAGCCTGGCGAGTCAGACGCTCGAAAGGCTCGGATTTATCATTATTGAGCACCGCCATGAACCGAGAAAGCGGTTAACCAAAGGTTTAAGAGGGCAAAATGGAGGTAAAAATAAGTTCCGTGCTTCAAATTGCCTCCTTCATTTCCTGTAAATTGTTCACGCTTGGGTGCATATCAAACATGTTTGGGCGGCCGGCGAATTAATCCAATTTATGCATGAAATACGTACAAGTTTGCAGTTAAAGCATCTTGCAGAGAAATTGGTCAACATTTTAAGCAGCAGGTGGTAGCTCTAAAGACAAA
>NW_023596277.1:0-51077 GCF_011947565.3 Pollicipes pollicipes
ACATGCCAGCGCACTGGCCTGGAGTCCCGTGGTCGGCTCACGTGCCGTCCTCTGCCTCGTAGGACCGGAACGAGCGCCTCTTCTACCGCCTGCTGTCGGAGAACGTCGAGGCCATGATGCCGCTGGTGTACACGCCGACTGTGGGCCTGGCGTGCCAAAGTTCGGCCTGATCTTCCGCCGTGCCAGGGGCCTCTTCATCAGCATCCACGACAAGGGCACATCTACGATGTCCTCAAGAACTGGTGGGTGCCATAGGGCGGTTGCACGGTCGTGTCTGCGGACCTTTAGATCGTGTCAGGAGCTACATCGGGATAATGGGGAGGAAGGGACTATCATGTCTTGACTCATATATCGCCCTATTGGTCCAGAGGGCGTGCCTCCCCCCCCCCCCCCCCCACACACACACCAGGATGGCACTCAGAGGTCATTACATGGCGGGTAGGACCAGGTCTGATAGACGTGACATTGCGAATACCGTGTTGTTTATCATATAAGTACGACGGCTAACTCACGTTTTAGTGCTCTTCGGGCTGGCGTTGGGTGCAGCGTTCAACAGCCAGCTGAATAAATTGCAAACTGAAGTAGACAAATGGTGAAGCCTTTTAGCTTTGCATCCTGTGCATGCAGTGTCCGACGATGCAGCATTTGCTCACGGACTTAGGTGACAGGCAGTGCGGCGATGAGTGTGCTGACACCGTTATCTGCCGTAGCGATCCTTTCACCCGCTCCTGTGGACTGCATTGGTGAAGCTGCTGCCTATCCTTGTGACCTGGCCTCGTGATGTGGCCTGCCCCTGTGACGCACGCTGATGACCTCGTGGCCCTTCCCTGTGACCTGACCCAACGACCTTCGGACCTACCCGTGTGACCTGACATGTGGCTTGCGCAACCTGAGCCGGTGACGTTCGATAGGCCGGAGCACGACGTGCGCGCGGTGGTGGTGACGGACGGCGAACGGATCCTGGGCCTGGGCGACCTCGGCGCCCAGGGCATGGGCATCCCGGTGGGCAAGCTGTCGCTCTACACAGCCCTGGCCGGCATCAAGCCGCACCAGTGTCTGCCCGTGGTGCTGGACGTGGGCACCAACACGCAGGTCAGTCGGCACCCACTCTGCGCGCCGCTGCACCAGCGCCGTGTCGTGGCGGCGCCGTGTCCTTTCGAGAGCACTTAGATACGCGTGCACGTGTACTGAAGGCCATTGATTACCCGTATCAATACGTTCGTGGAACGCACGCAATTTGCTGTCAGGTGAGTAAATGGAAGCATACATTGCCTGAAATGGATGCTATTGACTAGTTCGATTGGACTATATTCGCTGTGTAGTTGAGCAGCCCGCCAATGATCGACATTTGATGGCTCGTCACTGGTCACTTCAGGACCTGCTTGACGACGAGTTCTACATCGGGCTCCGACACAAGCGGGTGACTGGCTCCGAGTACGACGAGTTCATCGATGAGTTCATTGCAGGCGGGTGGTGAAGCGGTACGGACAGAACACGTTGATCCAAGGCGAGTCATTTGATACTGCGGAACGCAGGATGGCGGCCCACCGGACGGAAGGCCCTGGACGTGACGATGCAGCTCACTGTTCCGTTCGGCCAGTGGAAGCTCCTGTTGGTGGGCGTTGCCTTTGATGGCTTGATTGCAAATGGGATCATGTGCAGCAGGGCGAGCGTGCCTCCTGGGGTTGTTCGTGTTATACTGGCGCAATTGCTTAATTCCGTCTCGAGCAAAGGCCGTATTATGCCAGCCAGCGGTGCCGGGCACACCGTCATGTGCCAAAATATATGATTCGCAACTCTGCTGACTTCCAGTTCGAGGACTTCGGGAACCACAACGCATTCCGGTTTCTGGAAAAGTACAGGAACAAGTACTGCACGTTTAACGACGACATCCAGGGCACGGCGTCGGTGGCGGTGGCCGGCCTGCTGGCCGCCATGAGGAAGCTGAACTCGCGGCTCTCCGACCACACATTCCTCTTCCTTGGGGCCGGAGAGGTCAGTGGCGAGCACCGGATCAGGACTTTGGGCGCGCTGCTAGATGGCGCTGGTTGACTGTCTCAGTGGGATCCGTCTGCCGTGCCTCAGGCCAGAGGCCGCACTTCATTGGTCAAATGAAAAAAATAAGTTTTCGTCCGAATCTGCACCGTTTTTCTTTTTTTGTTTTTGTCAGTATGGTTGCATATTTGTGTTTCTATTTTTTTTATTCTAGGTGTATGTTATTTATTAGGTGTTGTAACATATTATTCCAGCTGTGTGTTCCGACAGCCAGGTCATTATTGTTGCGTTTTTGTGTTTCTATGATAGGTGTGTGTACCGACAGCCAGGCCATTATTGTTGCGTTTTTGTGTTTCTATGATGTGTGTGTGTTCCGACAGCCAGGTCAGTATTGTTGCTTTTTTGTGTTTCTATGGTAGGTGTGTGTTCCAACAGTCAGGCCAGTATTGTTGCGCCTTTGTGTTTCTTTGATAGGTGTGTGTTCCGACAGCCAGGTCAGTGTTGTTGCGTCTTTGTGTTTCTATGTTAGGTGTGTGCTCCGACCGCCAGGCTTCTCTGGGTATCGCCAACCTGTGCGTGATGGCGATGGAACAAGAGGGTCTTTCTTCGGATGAAGCCCACGGCAAGATCTTCCTCATCGACTCCAAGGGGCCTGATTGTCAAGAACCGGCCGGAGGGCGGCGTCACGGGCCACAAGGTCGATTACGCCAAAGACATGCCTCCAATGAAGGCGCTGGCTGATGTCGTGAAGAAGCTGAAACCGACGGCGCTGATTGGTGAGGAGGATGCTGTGTTGGTGTTCGGGAGGACTGCATTGGCGATCATCGGCGTGGTGCAGCAGGTTCAATAAGTCATTGGCGTGCGTTTGAGATTTGATCTGAATCGGCTTTCAGTCCTGTGGACCATGACCGCCGTGGTGGTTCGTCATGTTGCATCGAGTGCATGTTCGAGTCGGCCAACGGGGCGAGACGTGTCCTTCGCAGCAGCACCCTGATGTTCTTGTTCGCCCGATGTCTAAGGCTTTGCCCGGTGTCTGCTTGTTACAGGGGCTGCCGCTCAGTCCCAGGCGTTCACCGCCGATATTCTGAAGGACATGGGCGAGTTTCAAACAAAGAGCCCATCATCTTCGCCCTGAGCAACCCCACCAGCAAGGCGGAGTGCACCGCCCAGCAGGCCTACGAGGCCACGCAGGTCAGGCACCGGGCGGCGCTGCATGCTGACGCCGAGTCGCTGGCCAGACCTTGAGCATCCCTGCGGCCCGCAGGGCAATGACCGAACGCGGGTCAGACACAAGACAACTCCTATGGGCTGGTGAGGAGACACGAGTCAAGTAGCGTGGGACCCCCTGCGCGCGCGGAGGTAATGCGGGCCAGCCTGCTGACAAAGCGTGCGGGGTGGCCAGAGGACACCGGCCAGACATGAGAGGAACCCCTGCAGGATGTGTTTGACCCGGTTGCGATCGGTGGCACGACGCTGTAGCCGGGCCAGGGCACAGCTCAGACACTTGTTAACCATCGCAGACTGACGAGGCATAGTGTGTTCCCCCACTCTGCAGTGTGCGTGTGAGGCTGAGACCACTCATGCCAACCAGCACCACAAGCGTCTGGAAAGTGCCGTGGACCTCCCCGGCAACCGCTGGGAGACATATATCGGCAGCTTTGTCCACGCCACATGCGGCAGTCCCGACATACCGCCGGTCACCTGTCGGAGTCGTGATTCCGGAGCCCCCGGGTCGCTGTGTTCACCTGGCCACGGCCAAGCCACGCGCCTGCAGTAGGTGACTCTGGTCGGCAGGGGCCGGGCTATCTTCGCCTCGGGCTCTCCTTTTGACCCGGTCACGATCGGCGGCAAGACGCTGTATCCGGGCCAGGGCAACAACGCGTACATCTTCCCGGGAGTGTCGCTGGGCGTCATCTGCACCGGCATGCACCACATCGGCGAGGAGGTGTTCCTGCGCGCCGCCGAGGTGAGACACGCCACGACTCCCGCGCGCCGCCGAGGTGAGAAACGTCACGGCTCCCGCGCGCCCGCCGAGGTGAGAGACGTCACGGCTCCCACGCGCCGCCGAGGTGAGAGACGTCACGGTTCCCGCGCGCCGCCGAGGTGAGAGACGGTACGGCTCCCGCGCGCTGCGGGGGTGAGAAGCGTCACGGCTCCCGTGTTCCGCCGGAGGTAAGATGCAAGCAAAAATATGAGTCTGTCCGGACTTAGATTTGGACTCATGACCTATCTGGAATTGGGCAAAAGTGAATCGATTCACTTTGCAGACGATTTTGAACTCAGAAGCGGACGCATAAATTTGATAAACTGTGGACTCTGACACGTTCTTGAAGTAGAGCGTGCAATTTGGAATGCGGGTTAATCTCAGGCTTTCGCTCGATGCTCAACATGGTTGAGGATCATACAAATATCAAAACAAACATCTCGTCCACGAACATGGTGTGGAAGGGATAGCCACATGTTGGGTGTATGGTAAGGTATCCATATGCCTATTTAATTGTCCGAGCCGGGGTGTCCACGTTCCCTTCGTGTACGTCCGGTTGGTTCGATTGTGCTGGGTTCGGTTACTTTGACAAGATTCAGGGGAACGTTGTCAAAACCTTGGAGCGCATATTATCACACTTTTGCAGCGCGACAACTATTGTAGGGCTGACTTTTAAAGAACTCAAGTAAGGCTGCAGTGTGGTTATGGTTAGGTCAGACTGGGTTAGGCGTGACACCACACGGATCTGTTGCAGTTCAATCCAAACGAAACGTTACGGTTAAAAGAAGATGAGTTACAGATATAGTGCATTAGAAATAACGTCTAAGAACAAAATCTATGGGACCAATTTTGGTCTCAAGCGAAAAGTAGGACTGGAGATCCAGTGAATCGGGACCCTGGCTTGGACTTAAGTTCCTGGACTCGGACCCATACTTGGTGAAAGGTCACGGCGCTTGTGTTGGTGATGCTCTTTGACATATAGTGCCTTGCGATGAGTATGCTCCCTTGCGATATGTATGTTTGTATGTTCGTTTGGTAGTTTCACGAATGCTTTTGTATCTTCCAGGGCTGTACAAACTTGCTCATTCGTGAATTGTTGAATCTGTACTCCGCACATAGCAGTACAAAGCGCCGCGTTCTTTTGTAAAATTGTCGGTACTCATCTGGCAGCAACGTTATTGGGGGAGCGAGGTGCCGTAAAACGCCGCTCATGTTACGCTCATGCGTCACTTCGAAACAAAAATATTGTTGTCAGTTAAGCGTTGTCGGTTTGTGTGACATGGCTGGCTTCTGGCCTCACAGCAGTTGATGAGAAGTGGCCCATACTATGTAAGACAGCGGTTTAAAACGGCAGCCAGCCTGCAACGTGGTGTGACGCGGCCGTTCGGCAGGCGCTGTCTCTGATGGTGTCGACGGAGGACCTGGCCCAGGGCCGGCTCTACCCTCCGCTGAGCGCGATCCGTGACGTCTCACTCAAGATCGCCGTCCAGCTGGCTGAGCACGCCTACAAGACAGGTGAGCACCCTCGGGGTGGTGAGCGCCCGTGACCCGAGACCAGTCTCTGTCAGCAGGTCAGGTGTGCAGGACAGGTGGGTGTCGGTGATCTGTGGGCACAGGTAACTGCCAGTGTAGGGCGGCTCGCTGGACAGGTGGTCGTCCGTGACGTCAGAGAATGGACTTCGACGGGAGCTGATGGCTGGCATGCATGATTGGGAAACGCTTTGACTTTCAATGAAGATCCGTGGGCAATTCGATGTTTGGTAAGCAGCGCTGTGCGTCGCTGCGTTGTCTTTGACGGAATCTTAGTGCGCTTGGACCCGTCCGGTGCCGACGCTTTTCGGCGTCTTCCAGTGAACACTTGTTGGAGCTTTCTGCACTGGCAGAAGTGTTGCCTGCGTCTGGCTTTGCCTGGCCGCCTGGTGCGCGCTGCCGTGTGCTGAACTCGGGAGCTCTTCAGTACATGCGGCGGGATCTGATGATCAAGGCTGCTGTGCGGCGGTGCGCCTCAAGTGAACGGCTCGCCTTTCAGGGACAGCCTCCACCTACCCCCAGCCGGATGACCTAGAGGTCTTTATCAGGGCTCAGTTGTACGACTTCCACTACGGAAGCTCCATCCCAGAGGCGTACCCCTGGCCCTCTAGTCTATAAGGTTGGTTGTGTGCACCCCACCCCGCCTGCCGCCACCGCTGCCTCCGTCGTCACCCTGTCTGCGAGCCCGCCGCCAGAGCCTAAGCTTAGCTTGAGACCCCCCTCTCTGGGGACCCACGTAGTCCGCTGGAGGCCGTGCATGAGCACCGGTGACTGTGTTTGTGGACTGCCGCTTCTGCAGCACAATATCGGGTGTGTGCGGTTACTCGCGCCTGGTTTTGTCCTGCTCGAATGTCGTGAGTGTTCCACCCGCACCTGTGATCTGTTGCGAGTGGCTGCGCCAACAATCTAGATGCAACCGGTTTGACAGAGACCAAAGGAGGCGCCTAGTGGACCCTTTGCATGTGGTGCGCATGCGCAGACAGCCGTGCTCAGCACACTGACGTCATACATCGGTTGTTCGTATTATAGAGGCGATTGTACCGGCAGTCTGGGGATAACCGGGGAAAAGTGGTCTGTATCGCGATGCACTCGCCTTTGGCTCGAGTAAGGTATATGTAGGCGTGCCAAATATGTTGAGATTGATTGCCATAAGCTTTGGAAACCAGCAAGCGTATTCACTAAATTCATTATTTCACGGGAATTCTATCTCTGTATTTTGCGATTCAAGGCACGTTCACACCATGCAGACTGGCTTCATAATCCTGTGTAGAAACTGTAGTGAGTTCCCTGTTGTGGCCTAGAGGTCACATTTGACGTCGTAAGCTGCAAAGCGCGGGTAAAAAGAGATAAAAAATGACATCCCTCTAGTCCACAACCGCCGAGATGGGCAGAACCCGCAGCGTGTTCTGTAGCTGTCAGCTGTTACGGACTAGAAGGATACCACTTAAGAGCTTTTTATCCGTACTTTGGAGCCCGTGGGCCAAAATGTGACACCTATAGTCCTCAACAGCTGCCTAGAGCCTTTTTACCCATACTTTCGAGCTTGCGGGCCTAAATGTGACACGTTTAGTCCTCAACAGCTGCCTGACTACCGAATCCAGCCAGCCAGTTTGCAAGGTGTGAAGAGACCTGTAGAAATGCTGGCCGATGACGTGGTGCCCTTAAATTATGCGTCGTTTTTATGCTCTGGGGCAGAAAGGGAGGTGGGGCTCAAATACAATACGAACCCACCGGTCTCTTCCATTTTGGGGTTGCCCGGCCCCTACCAAAGACACACCAGTCCCACGCCACTGCACCTGCTATTTAGCTAATGGCTGATCACGAGTGTTGTGCCGAGGCATCCTTTGCAATCGCTGAGTTTTGCACAGCGTGGTCCTTTTGCTATTTTCCCAGTCATGTAATGTTGCGTACCTTGCCCAGATGCCTTATCTAGGACGCAGAATCTTCACAGTCATGTTCATCAGTCAAGTCTTCCCGTCCCCTTTCTGTGGGGGAGATGCAGACAGTGTTCCGCGGCCCAGACCTGCTGCGCGCTGCTCTGCTGTGTGCTGTGTAACAGCCTGACGCATGCTGTTGTGATAGGCACTGCGTCGCTGTATCCGGAGCCGAAGGACAAGGAGGCGTTCATCCGAGCTCAGCAGTACGACTTCGAGTACTGTAGCCCCCTGCCCGCCACGTGGAGCTGGGAAGGCGTGTCGAATGGCCAGTGAGCCCCAGCCCGACCCCGGCGACGCTGGCGCCGCCTCCCGGCCGACCACGGACGCCATCTGACGCGGAACCGACCCTGGGCCGACCACACCGATTGGCGGGCTGCTTTGTGTCAGGAAGGGAAGCATTGTAGAACGAGTGAAATGCAACAGGGTCAGATTATGCGTAAAAATGCTGTAGCATGTCTGACATGAAGCAATAGACTTGTGCGTTCTTCCGCCCGCGCTGCCCCCCCCCCCCTCCCGCCGCTCTTGAGCGGCCTCGTTGGTAGAAGATACGTCTATCAAACACGACCAACCTGTCCAAAATTATTTGCTGGTTTGCCAGCTACTAAATCAGTGAAGCGGTAGAACTCGTTTACGCATGCGTTGTTGATGTCCTAATATATCAAGTGTAGTGAATGGTGCCGGACTGAACGGGAACAAGTATAAATACACATCGTACCGTTAGTGTTCCGCTTCTTGTGCTGCAGACGTGTCGTGACCCGCTGTCTCGCGCACGGGTCCCAGCTAACCATTGTTCCAACTAACCATAACTTTGTTGTTCGGCGCCATTTCTGTTTGGGAGAGGAAAATGGCACATCTTTCTACGTGCGCAATTGAAACGTAATTCGTCACTGCATCCAAACTCTTTCAGCTGTTGAATTCACACTATGTTGTAGCTGCCGTTCTTTCCGACCTTCGAAAATGCCCGCTTATTTCTCGACCGGATGCGCTCCTAATCCTCGATTAAACGAACGATGAGTGTAAATGACACCGCAGGTACTGAGTTTGTGTGCAAAACGGCGTGTTCGCGCTCTGCACCACAATTTTTCACACTCGTTATTGCTTGCATTCAAGTATATACGTTGATGTGACCGAACCACATCTGGCATTAGACATGACAGGGGCAGAGCCACCACCTGATGACTGGGGATAGAATGAGACCGGGGGCGGAGCCGGGTGATCGATGACATAGTTTGGAGAACATCTGCACCCAGTCCCGTATTTAACCAATCTTAACTAATCGGTATAAAATCAGGTTCAAGCTGAATCAGCCTGGCGTCGCGCGCACGCGTGCTACGACTTCTGATGCAAAACAGGCTACCCCGACTGAGCACAAATACAAATTTGATGTTGGCGGAACTGCATCACAGAGTTCACAACCCGGACGGGCCGCCAAATGGCGATGAACTTGCCGCCCCGACCACGCTCACCGCTGCGCTTGGGCGCAAGTGCAGCGAGGTGGCAGAACCAATGGTAAACCGCAGCGTAAGGTTTGGACTTTCAAGCCTGCGCTATCTCCACATTGTGTCCGCACTATCGCCCCAGAACCCAGCTCACGCTATGCAGTTTTCAAATAAACAGACGACCAGAATTTGTCATCGTACTGGGTGTGCCTACCACTGGCTCTGTTTCCCGTTAAACTGTTGAACGCAGCATTGCGTTCTTTCAGCCTATGCTCCTATAGGGAGCCAACAAACATAACATATTCCTCGTAGCGTAATTACTCAGAAAAAATATGGCAAGAAGTCCAGTTTATTCGTAACATTCGTCTCCACATAATTGAGTCAGGAGCTCTCTGCATATGGCATACCTGTAACGGAAGTGATCACCAAGACGTAAAGCTCTATACTATCGTGCTGCTCGGGCCTGCTTGTCCATTGCCACTATGGACGTCACCAGACGCTGCCAGATACACATCAACAACGCAGCACACATCGCAAGAGCAAGGAGATGACAGGCACGTAGAAGAATAGCAAACTCCGGACCAAGTACGGGTCGCACGGCCCAATCGAGAGTCGCTGAGGCCAGCCACACGGCCCAATCGAGAGTCACCGAGCGCAGCCACACGGCCCAATCGAGAATCGCCGAGGGCAGCCACACGGCCCAACCGAGAGTTGCCGAGCGCGCCACGCGGCCCAATCGAGAGTCGCCGAGGGCAGCCACACGGCCCAACCGAGAGTCGCCGAGCGCGCCACGCGGCCCAATCGAGAGTCGCCGAGGGCGGCCACACGGCCCAATCGAGAGTCGCCAAGGGCGGCCACGCGGCCCGACCGAAGGCCGCCGAGAGCAGCCGCACGGCTCAGTCGAGGGCCATTGCGCGCAGCTGAGGGCCGCCGAGCGCCACCGAGGACAGCAGCACGGCCCAGTAGGGGACCGCCGAGGGCAGCACCACAGCCCAGTCGAGGGTCACGGAGAGCAGCCGCACGGCCCAGCCGAGGGCCGCTGAGGGCAGCAGCACGGCCCAGTACGGGACCGCTGAGGGCAGCCGCACGGCCCGGTCGAGGGCCCAGGTCGCACGGTCCAGTGGAGACCAGCACTCGCGCTGCTGGCCAGGCCGGCTCACGGCTCAGCCAGCGGGTCTTGGGGCGGGTAGAGCCGGCCGCCGGCCAGCGTCACCTGGATCAGCTCGCGCTGCGCCTCGGCCGGCAGGTGCCGCCGCACCAGCTGGCGCACCTGCTCCGGCGAGTCCGCCAGGTGCGCGCGGCGCAGCAGCTCCAGCACGTCCTCGGTGGAGACGCGGCGCCGGCCGTCCAGCACCTCGGTCAGCTGGCCCAACACCAGCTCCTCGTACTGCTCGATGGCGCGCACAAACTGGCGACGAGCACGGTCAGCCGGTGTCAGAGCGAGCGCGGCACGCGTGCATGGCGTGCGTTCTGGCCGTGGGCGGACTGATCGACTGGGCGCTCAGCCGCCCCATGTACCGTACAATGTCAGCCGATGCCAGCAATCACTAATTTCAGATTAAGTTCACCACATGAAACGTCCCTGCAGCGCCATCTGTAAACGAATGGAACTCCCAGGAATGGGATGGCGGGTCCTGGAATGATAAGATCGTATCCTGTACACCTTGGATCCCACGTAGAACTTTTGCAGCTATTTGTCATACACACCTGGTGAGCTAGTGATGCCACAGAGTGCCTGGTTAACATGCAATTGAATCATGCTGGTGCGCCTTGACATGTTACATAAAGCAACAGATGCCATATCTAGGGCCCATTACTCAAGTTAGAGGGATTATACGGTAAGTCGCGGGGGAGCAAGTGTTGTTCTGCTATAGTGCAACACAAAGTGACCACGACAAATGTTGCCACCCCGTACTTAAGCCCGCATCATTGGCCCGGCCGGGCTTCGTCGTCATCTTGGGCGAGTGACTCACCTCACACTGCGCCTCGCTGGTGATCTTCAGGCCCGTCGCGCTCGCCTTAAACCAGCGCTTGTTGGCCGCGTCCGTCTCCTTAAACAGCCGCACACGCGCCCCGAACACATGGCCCGCCCGAGGCGGGCGGGCGCAGGGCGGCCTGCGGGCGGCGCTGGCGGCGGTGCTGGCAGTGGCGGCGGCGGTGGTGGCGGCGGTCACGGTGTCGGGGAAGAGCGCGGCGTACCGCTCCTGGCGGGTGGGTCGCCGGCCTCCGGCAGTCCCTTGCCGCGCCGGGTATTCCTCGGGCAGCGTGTCGTCCACATCACTGAGCTCGGAGTCGTCCAGCTCGCCCGAGAACTCGTCGAAGAGCGCGGAGGCGGCCAGCGGGTCACCGCCGGCCAGACTGAGCCGGTACGGGTCGCCAGCCGCAGTGGCATCGGCACCCTCGTCGGGCTCGCATGCCTCGCTGTCCTCGAAGAACACTGTGTCGCCGGCCGGCGTCTTGCTGAAGAGACCCTGGTCACCCACCAGGGTCGTGTCAGGGTCACTGGATTCACCACCTGAGGCCCGGCCAGAGCGGCTCAGGTCATCACCTGAAGCCCGGCCAGAGCGGCTCAGGTCACCACCTGAGGCCTGGCCAGAGCGGCCCAGGTCACCACCTGAGGCCCGGCCAGAGCGGCTCAGGTCACCACCTGAGGCCCGGACAGAGCGGCTCAGGTCACCACCTGAGGCCCGGACAGAGCGGCTCAGGTCACCACCTGAGGCCCGGCCAGAGCGGCTCAGGTCACCACCTGAGGCCCGGACAGAGCGGCTCAGGTCACCACCTGAGGCCCGGCCAGAGCGGCTCAGGTCACCACCTGAGGCCCGGCCAGAGCGGCTCAGGTCACCACCTGAGGCCCGGACAGAGCGGCTCAGGTCACCACCTGAGGCCCGGACAGAGCGGCTCAGATCACCACCTGAGGCCCGGCCAGAGCGGCTCAGATCACCACCTGAGGCCCGGCCAGAGCGGCTCAGGTCACCACCTGAGGCCCGGCCAGAGCGGCTCAGGTCACCACCTGAGGCCCGGCCACGGTGCCGCCGGCGGGCGGACGCTCTCGGCTGGCGCCGGCCGCTGGACAGACTGGTGGTCGGCGTGCACCCGCCGCCGCTGTCCCCGCTCTGGTCCAGGACCAGGGCGCCGCTAGACAGCGCCGCTCTCGCCTGCGGGGCGCTCGCCAACCGATCGCCGGCCTCAGAGACTGCAGCATCGGACTCGGAGGACTCCACTCGACCGGACCCGCGCCTCTGCACGGGCTGGGACGGCGGGCCTCCCGCAGCCGGCGCCGCCATGCCGTCCGTGCAGAAAGGAGCGCTGCCAGAACGGCCGAACGAAGAGGACATGCTGCTGCCACCAACCCCGGCTGCCTGCTGTAGCGCACCTCCGAACGAGGACGACATGCTCCGAACGTGGGCAGGCGCGTCCCGCACGCCGTACGCGCCGGCCTCCTCCAGCGTCGCGTCAGAGAACAAGGTCACGGACCCGGCAGGCGAGCAGCGGCCCACCTTGCTCGGTCCAGAGTCCGAACCGCTCCCCGCGGGCCTGCGGCTGCCGGCGGCGCGGCCGCCGCCGCCGCGCGGGACGCACGGCACGGCCGCCGCATCACTGCGCTCCAGTGCGGAGCCGGTCAAGCACCGGTCGGCCGAGTCGGCCGAGCACCGGGCCGAGCCGGTTTCGTCGAGCGCGAGTCTCCGGGAGAAGGTCAGTGAGTCGGCGTCGACACCGCGCTGGCAGGGGCGCACCTCCTCGCCCGGCGTGTGATTCAGACACGCCGCGCCGGCGTCGACCAGTATCGCCTCCTCGGAGGGCTCTGCCGACACGCCTGCCTCGGTGTCCTCGCCAGTGACGCGACCGACGTCGTTGAGGCCGCCTCCGCTGCCCGCCTCTCCCACGCTGTGTAGCTCGTCGCACCCCTTCTCCGGCAGCGTATCACTAACAGCCGACGACACCAGACGGGAGCGGCCGACGTGCGACGACCGGCGCGGCGCATCGGCGCACACCGCCAGCGAGAGCTCAGCCAGTGTCGACGGGGCCAGCGTCGTGTCGCGGTCCGGTCGGCGCGCCGACAGCGCCGAGACGCCGGCCAGCGAACTGACGTCGGACGGCGGCGAGCGCAGCCGCGGCGCCTGGAACGAGCTGGTCCCAGTAGCGTCCCCGGTAGCGACGGCGGCAGCCCGTGAGAGCGCGAGGCCCGGCGCCAGCGACGAATCGACCCCGCTGGAGCCGGCAGACGGCGGCGTGCCGGCTGAACCGGGCGAGGACGCGAGAGGCGCGCTCGTGAGGTCGGAGCGCGTCAGATCCATGTGCTCGTGGCCGGAACGCGGCGCCCGCGACAAGGGGTCCACCGGGACGTCCATGCGTCTGCCGGCCTCCGCACGTGCCGTACCGCCCTCGGGCAATGCGGACGACTGCTCGAGCCGCAGCGAGATCTGGGAGGAGCCGGCCCGGCCGGAACGGCGTGGCGTGCTCTGCAGCAGCGGCACGGCCGATGACAGCCGCAGCGAGTGGCGCGGCGAGCCCAGCCGGCCGCCGGCCGCCTGCTCCAGACTGCCGGCCACGATACTGCGGCTGTGGTCCGGCCACACGCCCACTGGCTCCGACCCCGGCGACGCCGTCACGCTGGTCGTGTCGGACGACACGCTCAGCCGGCTGCTGTCCCCCGCCGGCTCTTGACTCGGTCCATCACCGCCTTCTGCATCTGGGGTTAGTGTTGACTCCGCCTGTACCACGGTGTCGTCGACCGACGGCTCGTCGTCGCTGTCGGAAAGCGAGCCACGGAACGACTCGAGCTGCTCGTCCACCATCAGCAGCAGGGCACGCACGCCGTCTTCGCCCAGCCGCTGCAGCCGGCCGTCGGCGGCCGCCGGCAGGAGCCGGCGCGTGCTGTGGCGCGTGCGGCGGACAGCCGGCGAACGCAACTCCTGCAGCAGCAGGCTGGCGTCCAGTAGCGACAGGCCGCCGCAGCTGCTCTCCAGGAAGGCGCGCGCCCGCTCCTCGGCGCCGGCCTCAGAGCACAGGCTCGGCTCGCTCGAGGCCGTGCTGTCCAGCGCCGAGCGGCTGGCGGCGGTGGTGTCGGCGCACGCCTTCTGCAGCAGCGCCGCCGTCAACTCGGCCGTGCGGCGCCGGCTCTTGGCCGAGCTGTCAGCATTAAGCTCACTCCGCCGGCCGGACCGGTCAGCGCGCCGATTACCGTCCCTACCTTGCCCCGCCGCCCGCTGCCGGCGCGGGACGGCTGCGGACTCGCTGACCGGCGGACTGACTGAGGGCGCCGAGCTCTCCAGCCGCGGTCCGTCCGTTGCCGCCAGCGACATGTCTTGCAGCCTGCGGCGGACGGCGTCATGTGGGCTCGGGGCGGCGGCGGCGACGGTCGCCGCGCCGGACAGTCTCGTGCCTGGCGTCCACGTGGTGTCAGCGGACGGGGAGCGCTGCTCGCCGGCTGTCTCCTCGCCTCTAGGAAGCTCGCTGTCAGCTGAAGCGTCCATAACCTCTGCTAAGTCTTCCAGGAGGCATGGCACCATCGGTCGGTTTTCACTGCGCGAGTAACGAGGCAGTCTGCCCACGCCCGTCCCTGAAGGGTCTTCCGCTGCCAAATTGCACGGTTCGGCACCGCCTGCGGCGCCCAGATCAGCTTCGGATGTGGTGCAGGGATCGGCCCCCGTTGCGGACGACTGCTCGAGCCGCAGCGAGATCTGGGAGGAGCCGACCCGGCCGGAACGGCGTGGCGTGCTCTGCAGCAGCGGCACGGCCGATGACAGCCGCAGCGAGTGGCGCGGCGAGCCCAGCCGGCCGCCGTCCGCCTGCTCCAGACTGCCGGCCACGATACTGCGGCTGTGGTCCGGCCACACGCCCACTGGCTCCGACCCCGGCGACGCCGTCACGCTGGTCGTGTCGGACGGCGAGCCCCGCCGGCCGCCGTCCCCCGCCGGCTCGTGACTCGGTCCATCGCCGCCTCCTGCGTCTGAGGTTAGTGTTGACTCCGCCGCTACCACGGTGTTGTCGGCCGACGGTTCGTCGTCGCTGTCGGAAAGCGAGCCACGGAACGACTCGAGCTGCTCGTCCACCATCAGCAGCAGGGCACGCACGCCGTCCTCGCCCAGCCGCTGCAGTCGGCCGTCGGCGGCCGCCGGCAGGAGCCGGCGCGTGCTGTGGCGCGTGCGGCGGACAGCCGGCGAGCGCAGCTCCTGCAGCAGCAGGCTGGCGTCCAGCAGCGAGAGGCCGCCGCAGCTGCTCTCCAGGAAGGCGCGCGCCCGCTCCTCGGCGCTGGCCTCAGAGCACAGGCTCGGCTCGCTCGAGGCCGTGCTGTCCAGCGCCGAGCGGCTGGCGGCGGTGGTGTCGGCGCGCGCCTTCTGCAGCAGCGCCGCCGTCAGCTCGGCTGTGCGGCGCCGGCGCCGGCGGTTTTCCAGCACGCTGGTCGTCTCCTCTGTGTCCAGGCTGGAGCTGGCCACGCGTCGGGCCCGCCCAGCAGCCGCTGACAGCAGCTGACCCAGATCCACCTCAGCTGTCACGCTCAGCTCCATCTGCTGGCATACAGGAGGAATAACACACAAATACATTAGAAGTGTTTACTAAGGAAACAGAGGCAGGCATCTGAGGGATACTCAAGCTCAAACTTCCTTTTTAAAATTGCACCAAGCTCTCTCTGTAACAAAAATAACAAACACCTATATTGCAAACCAAAGAAGACATAAGCAGCCAGGCAAGCATATATTTAAGGCAACTATCATAAACAATGTGCAAGATCATCTGGGAGAACAGATTAGGACAACCAATGATATCATCTTGCAACTTTCAGGGCATCATGTTTTGCTTGCCTTACTTCAGGACCATCATTAAAAAAGCAAACATAATATCTGTAGGAAACCAAGCCTGGCATACCAAGGATGTCCTCAAAGCCAGGGATAACACCAGATGGCAGACAGAATGGGAGACCACCATCTGTCATCGAACAGAGCAGGCAAGTATGCTTTAATGAGCTTTATTTCATCCCAGTGCCTTCATTTTCCAGAGAGCATGTCTGCATTCAAAATGACACCCTATGGCAGGTTGGGTCCCAGCCACTTTAGGCACCTGCTATTTGGCTGACTGGGACAACCTGTGAATGGCAGCAGCTAACCCAGGAGATCCCAGAAGGGAAGACTGACCACGCTGAGGACTGTTGCCTGCCCATCCAGCTTTTCACACAAAAGTCTGGCCGTTGCACAGAAATTCCCAATTTTGCAGTGAGGTCAAGGGTCATATAAACATCAAAATGTGGATACTGGTCACATCTACCCAATCTATCCAATCTGAAGGCCCAACCTAAATAAAGAAACTAATTCAAACCTCAGCTGCAGAATATCATCTCTACTTCTTTAGAGGCATATCATCCAGCTAATGAGCCATGTGTTCCTGTTGAAGGGAGTGTTCCACAGTTCTATGTGGGCTTTAACTGAAGAAGCCATTTCAAAGATGATTTGGTGCAGTTCCAGTCCTGCCCTTCTTATGACCAATGTCCCTCCTGTCCCTCCCATTCCTGAGTTGCATAACCCCAACCAAAGATGTGCAGAGCAACTATTGTGCATGCTATTTCAAGGTCATCCTAGCAGTCATCATTCATATCTGACATCAATGAGCATGGTTTCAATTTTTGGATTCAACTACCATCAATTGGCTTTCAAGTAATGGTGTGCAGGGTAGGCTGACAATCAATGACATACTCAGCAGCATATTTACTCAAAAGAAATTGTGCTGCCAGAGCAGTCTTTTTCACCTAAAAGTATACTTAGATACAAGTAAGACTACATCATCAAATGTGATGGCTGCTATGATATCTTCAAACATATAACATTCACTTAAGAGATAATGTTCAGGAAAAATCATATTCTAATTAAACACAAGAATGTGTGCAAATTCAAGTGCAAATACATAAATAAACCTTCATCATTATCATGTAATGCCATTGGAAATGTCATCTGTTATGAGGTTGTTCCCATACTACAATCAGTTGAGGCTTGCAGTCATTGCGAATCCGCAACCTTGCCCGGGCATAACGTTGCAAAGTATAAAATGTTAATTCCGGATTTCTCAATTCGACGCATCGAATGGCAACGCGACCTTGATTGCATTGATCGCTCGTTAAAGATCCGAGAATTCCCAGAGTATTTCTCGAGGCAAGGCAGCATCCATACCCTTTAATCGCGTTCTACAACAGGCTCCAACACGCTCACGAGGCAAGGCAGCATCCATACCCTTTAATCGCGTTCTACAACACGCTCCGACACGCTCACGGTCCCAGAGATCGCGCTCACTATTTTGAAACCGGAGGGAAAGCACTAGTGGCTGCTGTGGCTGCCAAATGTTTAGAAGCTTTTCTAAGGATATGTCGGTGCGGGATCTCAAGATAAACCTGGGAGTTCTAGATGACTGGGATTCCATACTGCCAGATCACTGCCAATTCGGATGGTGATGAATGCTACTAAATGCGGAGGCGTGCTACATGTATAAAGGATGCATCATCGCTAAACGGCTTTTCACCACTGAGGAAGCAAAATGCCACGTATGGGGCATTTTTTGGAGACGAAAACAAGTGGTGCAGCGGTGTGATATGGACCGAAACAATGCTGAACATGGATGCATTCCCCATTTCGGCGGGGAAAAGGGGGAGGGAAGGAGGCGAGGGAGGTCTATGATTTCCTTACAGCCATCCCCCCTGTTGAAAATATAAATATTTTAAAAATTTGAGAGGCTCAGCCTCAGCCCCCACCACCACCCCCAATGGTGTCCGCTAGATATTCTCCCATTTCCCCACAGGATCCGCATTCCGTAACCATCTCTCGACTAGCTCCACGGCAGCACAAGGTAGTCACCTGCTTCGTGGCAATTATCAATATCGTATTCAACGCGTTTGGAGATACTGGCATCTCACACTGGAACAGGGTGGAAGGAGCAGAGTGATATAATCCTCGTCAATTTGAAACTCGAGCATTACGCTCCGGTTCTGCGGAGGCGCTGCGAGCCGATGAACGACTCGTCAAGTCTTGCTCGTGAGCGCGCATGCTCGCAGTTATTCAAGATTTAGCCTTGTGCACGGCAATACAAAGTCGACATCATCACGTATCACATTCTGTTAACTTCCCGCCTCCTAGACCCATCTTCCACTTCCCGCATTTTACGTTCTGCATCTCTTACATATATTTTGTTCAATGATGCCGGGAAACAAACATGCGGACACACATATGCAGAACAAGAGACACACACATGAGCACAAGCAGGGAAAGCAACATCACATTAGGCATTGGACGTTGTCAAATTAGCTCCTGAATGAGCCCAGTTATAACAAAAGCTGCCCAGCTGTACTATTCTCTCTCCATATAGACCAACGTATCTCTCAACTCCTGGCATGAAACGCGTTACGTTTCATCCGAGAAAAAAAAATCTGGTCTCCCCACACTCCGCAACGATCATAACAAAAGTGCATCAGTAAAAAAACCGCAGAAGGCCTTCACCACTGAGGAAGAGACCACTGGGTGTATGTGTCGCTGCATATCGTCCTATCGTCCAAGGACATCATTTGCATCGCCGCAGTCTCAGCAATGTTGTAAGGTACAGCCGCTCGTTGACCACCTGCTGCTCCGTAGTTCTGGCCATTTTGGCCGGCCGCCCAGCGGATAGAAGAGGCCGGCCACGAAGGTTGGCAGAGCGGCAGCGCAGCAATACCGTGGCTGAAGGCCGATGCGCGTGGTGTTTCTCTCCCGGGCTTGCAGACAGTCACGTGGCATAGGATGCAGACCGGTACTGGTGCCATTGTGCCCGCGTAACATGAAGGCGCCTCTAGCCCTCCCTCAGTCCGGATCAGCCATTTCGTGAACGCGCTGAGCACGGCAAATGCACGCTGCACCCTGGAGCTTACACCCATCCGCTCCCTGGAGACTGTTGCCGACGATGCCGGCGCCGCGGGGTCAGCTGCCCCCTGCCGGTCCTCCTGAGCGGAGCCGGACGCTCTCGACACGATAGGAGGCGCAAACTGCCACGTGTGGCCAGCGTTGGACACCCGCACGGACACCTTTAACCAGCTGCAATAAGCTAGAATGGTGTTTGAGGAGCATTATTGTCACCCTCCTCTCTCATTGGGCTCTCCCGGTCTTGCCGTGGGAGTGGCAAGAACAGGAGCGGTAGGACAAGCGCGAGGAGCAAGCACCAGGCGCGAAGGAACAGTGCGAAAGTGCTGCATTCCTAGGATTGTTCGGTGCCGATGCTAGACCACTAGGTATAAGTGACGCCAGCTCTTCGCACGTCTGAAGTCCAAGCTCGAGCACACCAATATGGCAGGGTTCGGTCCTTCTCTGTGATGGTCCCCTTTCTGGCATAACTCGGTTGGAATTCGTGGTGGCGCCAAGTGCCGCACACAACCAGACCGAAAGTCACCATTGCCCCACGTTCTCTATATGTGCTCAGTGATGCCATCACTGAAAACGTGTTAGGAAAAACATCACTGAAAACATAAGATGTCATCGCCAAAGTGTCATGGTATTGCGCGGATGCATAAACATCGTTCAGCGGTATATGCCCGCATACGGACGATAACATTCAAAATTTCTGCCGACCAGGCAACTTGATCCGGTTTAATGCAATGCAACCATTCACCATATCCGCACATCTCCGCGACATCGCCGCACATGCACATGGTTTGATACAAGATAATGTTATATGGGGACCACACGCTGGCTGGAGTGGCGACAACGCCATCCAGTTTCATAACGCAATACGTCGCTTGGACTGGGTCGTGTGGCAACATCTGACCAGTTGACCAGCACCCAGACCAGCAGTCAGGGTGCGATGCCGATATTTTTTAAGGTGTCGATATGCCGCCATTTTGCACGCTTTCACACTCCCGGATCGGACATCACTGCCTGTTGCTCCCCTTTTTCGCGAGGTTGGCTAATGAGTGTTAAGCCGGCCGGCGGTGAACCAAGCATGTAGACACCTCGGGGCCGGCACATCGGCGGGTGATGTCGAATGTCAGGGTTTGGGGTCATTGGACAACATGTATACAAGATCATGAAAGGTAGATCTGCATGGAGCACGGGGAATTAGGCTGAGGCATGGAGGAAACCAGCTTCATTTAGCAAATGATAGGAGTGGAGCTATGATGAGGTAGATGCCATTTAGTCTAAGAGTAGTGAACCATTGGAATGGGTCGACAAAGTTGTAGTGAGTACTTTCCTAGCAACATTCAAAAACCGTCTGGACAAGTCCTATCAGTCTGGAGATCTCATTTATAGCTAAATTCAAGCAGGTGAGGTAGTAACATTATTTTCGAGGGCGCGTTCGGAACATGAGGTAGATCAAGGCTGGGCCAGCCTTGATGGGTCCTCGCGGCTTTTTGTCGGACAGATGTCTTCATGTCTTTATATAAGCTGCCAACGAAATGTGCGTGTGGAGGCTTCCGGGGAGCGAAAAAACTTCATATCTACATCCTGCGCATCGAACTGGACTCACTTTGGAAGGCTTATACTGGGTATCATGCGAGCAAGAGGTTACAACGCTAGACGATATAGTCACCATTGACACGTTATTTATCTACACTCAGCGTAATAGCTTCACCTGGTTCCTATTGTTATAGCTCTGCGGAGTTAGCCGCGCACTTTATCTTCATGCCGCATATCCACCAAGAGTCACATGAGAAGGTATTTAAGGTATCCATGATGCGGCAAACATAGAATGTGCATGCCAAGCAGAGGACGCTTCTAAATAAATCGCCGTGTGTTAAATAGCTACGCAAGCAACTGCTCCATCACTTGCAAAGACGGTGTATGCCTATAGTTGTGATTTGGTGCGCATGTATGCACAGCCCAACCACCGCTCCACCCACTTCCACTTTGAATTTGCCAAGACCAAAACGACATACCACAGGGCGTCCCGTTCCTGGAAACTTCAACAAAATTAGAGAAGTGCCCAGGCTACAAAATACCACCAAATACCCGTGGAGGTCTCTAGGTAAAAAAGCTTTAGCGGCTTGGATACAAATCAAATGTAAAAATACAGTCTTGACGCAGCAGAGACTTAATGCTATTGTAGGCCAAGGCAGCTGATGGCACGGCGCTGGGTTTGTGGATATTGTTTTGGGGCATATTATTCATAGCATTTAGGCGCGGATGAGTTATTGGAAGCAGGGCTGACGATTTATCTGCTGTTGGTAAGGCTCTTGCCCTCAGTGTCGATATGAATTCGCCTAATGCTGGCTCGTGACCCCCAATATTTAGTGCTGGTACATCGTAAACATGATGTCTAAAGGTCCCTGATCATTTTTCCCTGGCTCTGGCTTGTCTGGCTCGAGGATATAACTATTCAATGAATATTACAAGTACTGTGCAGTAAGGCCATTCACCTAAATGAAGTGTTCTAAATGCACCGATGGTTGTGCATGGAAATAGTTTAGATTGTGGTGCAATTGCTGTGCACTTGTACTGTTTTAGATTGTTGTGCCTCCCACATACAAAAAAGAAGATTTCAGTGTTGTGGAGCGGGAGTGTAAAGAAGGCTTCATGGTTCTTAACTATTCATTTTATCATCAAGTAATTCTGCTGTTATAGGTCAGCATCCCATCTTTCTTCCTATGTTCCTCCCCAAGCACTCAAATGAAGTTCTGTGCAAGGATATGTGTTTGCCATGTTGAAATGGGTCAGTTTTAACCTGACATGATGCCTAAGAGCCTGACTTATGCTGACCATAAGATTGACACTATGATATTCTGTATCAATGTAATCACAATCTAGAGAAAATTAATGGTATCACAAGATGTGTTGTTCCTTTGGTGGAGTGTTGCAGGATTGCTAGCAGCATTTTTCCGGTGATGCTGGCAAATTATGGTTTTTTTCTAGGAGGCATTCAGCAGAACCTCAAGGTTAATTAGTGGATAGCAAGCTGTAGATATGGAGGAGACACCATAAAAAGGAAGCTCCTTTTAGATCTACTATGTTACTATAGCAATATTTGTGTCAACAAAATGTTTCCAATAAGTTTGTCATGCTAAACATGTCATATATCTACATTGAATAAAGTAAAAGGTCTTGAAACTGATGTCAATGCATATCTTGATAAGAGGTTGCTGTCAACAATTCAATAATTCAATAAATATTACTGATGGTTTGTCAAAACTGATATGCATTCCTTTGTGTGACAATACAATTTCAATGTGCTGATAAAGCACTCATGGGCATCACATAATGCCAGTGTCAGCTGAACACCATGCCACTGGAGCTATGTAGCCATCATCAGGGGCACAAGCAATGTGGGTCCAGGGGTACATGCTCCTTGCTCTTGATGTGCCAAGCCAATGGTCAATGACCTGGTTAAGGGGCCCAGAAGTCTGATGGGAGCTTGGTTTTGAGGGAGCATGGCTTGCATGGTCAGGGCCCTTAAATGTCAGTCACAAGGTATGTTGTGCTGATCAGCCAGCAGGAACATGGAAGCCCTCCTGGGCAATGAGGGGCTCTTGTGGAGGCCATGGGGCCTGCATCAACTAGCAAAAAATGCTGTGCCTGCAGGGGGCTGAGCTGGTCAGGGTCTGGGTGGCAGTTTTGTGAAGAGATACAGGGGGACCCTGAATGTCAGAGCACCTTGTGTGTTTGACAGTCTCTGTGACAATGAGAGCAGGCATGGGAAATGACAATGGAAGGGCCCTGTGTCTGTAATGGGGCATCAGTGCCAAATGGGAGACCCCCTGGTTCAAAACTGGGATCTCTGTCAATTGGAACCCCTGCTGTCAGTGAGGGATCTATTGTGTCATTCAGGTTAGCTATGTCTTTTGGTCAGGCAGCCTTCTGTGTCATGCCACATCCCATGTCAGGGAGGGAAGTGATAGAGGATGTATCCCTCTGAATGCCTGTGGATAGATCCTGAAGTCCGACCTCCATGTCGCCAGAATCGGAGCTGGTGGGTGCCCAGGGGAGGGACAGAAGCGCCTTGCAGCCCCTGTTGTCAGGTGAGGTAATGGACCCTCTTAGTCATCACCCCACGTGGTCGCCTGACCAGATACTGATATAAGGGCTCCCCATGGTTTACGATCCATGGGCCTATCAACATCTGGAACTCAGGATGAGTCTTTGTGAAGTGAATGATGCCAGTGGTGTACTGGATGCAGTTTTTATGCTGACATCTCATTTTATTTACCGCTTGATACGAGCAAGGGCAAGTGCAGCCACTGGAAGGTATTATTTGGTTAGGATATAGGTGGCGTCTCGGACGCATGCTCCACCACTGAGTTTGTAGCACATTCTATCGTGCTTCAAACATGTCAACCAGTTACTATCTTCCTTCATGTCATGTCATGGCTAAATGCATACTTATGTATAAAATTAACAAATGTCCTTAGCATGGCATCAGCTAGATCAAGTCGAGTGGCAGCCTACAAGGTCACCCAGGCGAAGCATAAAGTCCGTGTGCCCGGCTGCATTTATGACATTTATGACCAGAGGTTGATCCAGAAGAGACATAAAACATGCCCTTTCCTCGCCTCCCACCCTCTCCCCGCCCCCCGCCCCCTGGGTCGCTGCCCTCGTAGCAGACGGTGTGCACCCTTGGTCATGGGCTATGCGATTTTTCGTGTGCATATTACCATGTCTGAACATGTTTTCACGTAGTATTAAATATTAGCATGTGCTTTCGCTTGCAGGAGTCTGAAGATAAAAGGCAGCTGAGGAGCGAGAAGGGGGGCATCGCCGATCTACGATGTCCTGCATGACGCAAATTAGTGTGCTGGGAGCAAGATCGGCACAGCTGGCTCTGTTGACATTGAAAGGCAGCGAATCGCTGCTGCAGAAAGCCAAGGCAACGTCGGCTTTGTTGCACGTGGCTGGCATAGGGTGCAACGGAAACAGGGGACACCTGCACACAATGTGCCGCCCGAAGGTCACGCAAGCGCAGACATTGACTGCCAGCGGGCCCATTCAGTCCCGTCTTGCCATGTCATCAGACATGGCCGGGTCGCGGGACCTAATGGATTTCCCTCACATTGTGTTTCCGAGCTTCGTCAAGATGGCCAAGAACGTGTTTCTCCAATTGTTCGTCATCAGGCCGTATCTGGATCAGAGCTTTTCGTTTCCAACGTTCCTGGATGGGGCGAAGCAGGTAAGCAAATGAAGTAAAATAGTTAAGTACATGCAGTACGCTGGGATATTAGGAAGATGAACTTTGAAGATCATCATTGAATGTATATTTCCAGCCGTGATGAATTGCGGCCCTACATTTTCAAGAAGATTGCCATCGTTTGGGTGCTGGATAAAAATTAAGTAGATTGTACGTAATGTTGATCGTCGCATGTTGATATGGCGTATGTGAATTTTCACAAGGTCACAAATCGTAAGGAGCAAATAACGTTCGAAATAAAGGGTTGTGGGTTAAGAACAGGGCTGAAAAAGGGGTAGGGGCAGGGGCCTGCCTCTCAAAATGGGTAAAATGTAGCATCGTTCCGACGACGTTGCATGGAAAGAAACTCATCGAAAAGGTTTCGTCATCTCAGAAAACTCGCTACCTCTCACGGAGCAATCATCAGAATACCATATTCCGATGGCAAAAACCTTGACGAAATGCTACCCGGGGTATAGCCGCATTCACATGTTGAGTTAGGGTGAGTTGGGCTGTGTTTCAACCGTACGATATTGTCATGCGCAGTTTGCCCTGGCGATCATTATCACAGACGTTTGTCACTGGTTATGTTTTCGGCTGCGGCCATTCGCGTCATTGACCACGTTGGTCGATCATAGTATTTGTCGCCGGCAATCTTTGTGGCATACGATCTGACAGCCAACGACGTCTGTCAATTCAGAGTAATTATCTCAATATTTGGAATGCTATTAGAGCGATGGTTTCTGTCTATTTTCCTCTTGTCATTCACTGTGGACACAACACATGGTCGGCACACCTGTGTCACATTGCTCGTTTCAGCAAGTTGTGACGCGGGTGGGAGGGAAGGTGGGCGCGGTCATCTCAGGGCACTAGGGGCAACTAGGGCACTGACTATGCGAGGCTTTCATGAATGGATGACCTGATGGGTTAGAAAGGCTAGTATGCTTCCGATTTTGCCAGTTCGGCGAATACGTCTTTGTTGACAGGCCACGCAGAGCTAACAGCCCTGCTACCTACATACATCATCGTCTACGCATGTTCCATACCCAACGGTGCCTGACAATGATCACCTATCGTCCAGGCCCTTTTAGTCGTCTCGGAGAAGCTGGCCAACGGTGACTTCGCTGGCCTTCGTGGCTTGGTGACGCCGGAGGCGCTGGCAGAGATCGAGAGGAACTACGCCACCCTCTCGGTCAAGGAGCGCTGTGAGCTGAAGGTTATCCGGGATAATATAGGGCCGATCTTCCCCTACGAGATCGGCATGATCATAGAGGAAGATGACGGTAAGTTCTGATGGAAATTCGAAGCATGTATTTTTTGTTTGTAGTCGGGGATCTCGTGTGCTTGGATATCCATGCTGCCACCCTCCAGCGCAAACAGTAACAGGAAACCTAGAAATGGGAACAGGTTAGATTTTCTCTAGCGTAGTCGCCAGAGCGCCCCATCATGATGGCTGCATTTTACCTTCGGCGGTTACCGTAACGACTTTAGTGTCCATTCGCTCCACTGCAGCTGGTGTGATCCAACTTTGTTGCGTACCAGTAAGCTGTCACTGTTTTAAATAGTTATGTTCCCAAGCATTAACTTATGATGAATGTCATGCAACAATGATTGGAAAACTTTGACTTGCTAGACTTGCATTCGCATTCAGTATTGCGTGGTGTTCGCGAATTCAGTTTTTATTGCCGTCCGTCTCTTCCCTTACAGATATACAAAAGCGCTGGGTTGAGGTGACCGTCTGCGCCCACGTACACTCGAACTTCGCGAACCGAGATCGGCTGTCGGAAAGCGAATACGTGCCTCCATACCAGTTACCCGATTTCACCGTGTGGAACTACAGGTTCATCCGGAACTACACAAAAGGGGTTAACGATAGCTGGGTGGTGAACGTTGTTAACCATTTCAAGCCCAATGTTGAACAAGCGGATTGAAGATTCGCCAAATGGCACCGCGTCGGGATTGTGGGGTGTCACATCGCTCGCAGGTCGTGATGATCGATGGGGAAAAGCAATGCACGGAATGCCAAGCTGTACAATAGAAATGGAACTTGTCAGCGTTTTGCGCCAAGCTTCAGAACCTGACACTGTTTCATCTGGTCTCCAAGAGCAATGTCAGTGTAGAAGGTGCTCAAATTTGTCGAATTCCCCTGGCCGGATGCTCGTAGTGCACGTTTGCTGCACCTGCTCCGTGGCGGTATCTCGTCGGGTCTGGTCCCGGTTGCAAGTGGCAAGGAAAGCATCCGTGTGCTCCAGGTTGCAGTTCAGTCTTTCGCTCTGGCCCCATCTCCTGATGTTCATTACGACAATATCAGTCGCGAAGTCATTAACACGAGTTGTCGATATCTAGCTGCCGGCGCGGTGGATCTGCGACAGTGCCGGCGTGATTTCCAGTGACCTCGTAAAGCACCGTTGGCAGCGAGTTATATGAAGCGCTCCTTGCTGGATGCATCCTTTACTCAGTGAAAGATCGTCAAATGTATCCGTATTTTCCTCCGTTCGTGTTTTGGTAATTCCTTTCATTACCGGGATGGCTATTCGCTTTGTTTTCGCCTTGTGTTACTGCTTAAATGCTAACTACGTTTTGTAAACGGCACGTTTGTTCCGACAGCCTGCTGTATTAGCCTGTGCCTGCAAATTGTATCCTCCATTTTAAAGAACCATCTAAATGTAAGCTGGTACCTTCTTTAATGTTTCCGGGTGACACTATAACACGAATTTTCTGCTGATATCTCGTAATTAGCAGAGGTGCTGTCGTAATGGGCAAAGGTTTGCTGGATCTGCCTGTCGTGTGTTTGGTGCGCTTCGACGCCCGTGGTTTTAAACGGTTGCTGGATGTGTTGAATGACTGCTTGGAGAGAATACGATGGTTTTGTGATAAATAAATATGTGCAACTCTTGATGTGGTCACACTGGATTGTCATCAATCGCTGCTCCAGTGTTGATCGTGCATTTGATTCAACGTTTGTGGGCTACCTGCCTAAGATGCACCACAGGGGCGAGCCAGATGGCGGAGGTCCGGATGTGCCTGGCGCCGCGGGCTGCGGAGGGGGTTGTGGTCGCCCAGACGCAGAGGGCTCGGTCGTATGACCGACTGTTGCTGACTGCGCGGTGATGTAATCTCCAAGGAATTCCCACTTAAGCAGAGGATGCTTTCGGACCATGTCCAGGAATATGTTCTGCAGCCCACCGGCGGCACGGAGGGTGTCGACGGCGGCTTGATATAATGATGATTGGGGTTTTAGAGTGCGCCGACCTCTAAGGTCATGCCATGGTACACAAAACCATACAAAGCGATAACGCATGAATTGAGACTTAGTTAAGTTTGTTGGCTACTGGCCCAGCTGGTTCTTAATGTGAAGTCTTAGCTAGACTGGTACGGTGACATGATTTCCACCGATATTGTCACTATTTACATGGCATTGCACAATTACATTACTAATAAAGTAATTATTCACAGCACAGAAAACATGGACACATGAGCCAAGCATGCACATACATCGGCAGAACATGGAAAGAGGCGGGTGGTAGACAGCGCAGCGGAGGAGGTGGCGGCGCCACCTGGGGAGGGGTGACCTTAAGTGAAAGGGGGTGGCGGCGGCACCTGAGGGGAGGCCGTCGTTGGAAGGCGGCGGCGGCGGCAGCGGCGGCACCTGAGGGGAGACCGTCGTTGGAAGGCGGCGGTACCTGAGAGGAGACCACCGTTGGAAGGCGGCGGCACCTGAGGGGAGACCGTCGTTGGAAGGCGGCGGCACCTGAGGGGAGACCACCGTTGGAATGCGGCGGCACCTGAGGGGAGACCGTCGTTTGAAGGCGGCGGCACCTGAGAGGAGACCGCCGTTGGAAGGCGGCGGCGGCGGCGGCACCTGAGGGGGGACCGTCGTTGGAAGGCGGCGGCGGCGGCGGCGGCACCTGAGGGGAGACCGTCGTTGGAAGGCGGCGGCGGTGGTGGCGGCACCTGAGGGGAGACCGTCGTTGGAAGGCGGCGGCGGTGGCCGCGGCACCTCAGGGTAGACCGTCGTTGGAAGGCAGCGACTGTGGCGGCGGCACCTGAGGGAGACCGTCATTGGAAGGCAGCGGCGGCGGCAGCACCTCAGGGGAGACCGCCGTTGGAAGGCGGCGGCGGCGGCGGCGCCTGAGGGGAGGCCGTCGTTGGAAGGCGGCGGCGGTGGCGACGCCACCTAAAAGGCGTACGTCGGTGAAAAGCGGCGGAGGCGGCGGTACCCGCGGGTCGACCGTAAGTGGAAGGCGGCAGCAAAGGCGATTCGACGATTACATGTTTATTGGCTTTGAGCGCCCCACATTTACTGGAATAACATAACTCAAATGGCGTTATTATAGCACCCTGGATGCCCAACTGACTTTTGCCAACCCGAAATAGCGCATATTCGCGGGCGCGTAGCTCAGAAACTAGGATTTAGGCCTCGAAAAGGGAAGGGCTGTAAACTGTTTCGAACAATCTTTAAACGGGGCGTTTCAGTTCAAAACCCGGCACAACTGTGGAACACTCCCTTTCTTCTGGTTGTCTTGTCGATGCCCACCATACAGAAGGGATGAGCAGATGCAGACTAAGACATTTCTGCGTTCTCAGAATCAGCGCGTGTTACGGGTTCAGCGGCAAAGACGGTACCGCGCTAAGTCCAAAATTGGGGGACCGAGCAGGACCAGACGTTGTTCTGTCTGTCCCCTATCGATTATGTTGCACTGGTTGCTAACGGTCCACGCATGCCATAAGTGTAAAGCAGGAATCAATTCTAGGTGACTTCTTGCGACATTCCGGGCATAACACCCGTTTGAATATGACCTAACCTGACATCACATGACATAACAAGCACCCGCCAATTAAGCTGGACAACTACGTCAACTCGAAATAGTCACTCTGATAGCATCTGCGCGGCAGCGCTCTCAGTGTCAGGGCAATAAACTTTAGCTGCAGTTAAGTTTTATCGCGCAGTCGCAAATCCTGATAACTTTTAACATTACACCAAGTACATGAACGGGGTTTCGTTGGACACGATATATCTCACTTGCTCCTAATCCACGGTATGGCCTGCATCCAAATGCAGCGTAAATAATGACTCAATTGTGGGCACGATGATACTATGGACAGCACTGATCAAATAATGTCACGAATCATTGAACTCCTATTCGAAGGCGCACAGATCACTCAGGCTCTTGAAGGGGGCATTCTACGCATGGCACGCGTGATTTAAAGGAAAAAGGCCTTCTCTCGATGTTGCTATGTTGTCGGGGCAAGCCGAAGACACTCTCGATGAACTAATGACAACGTAGCGGGCGCGTGATACCAAGGATGACTATGCAGGCACGCACGATATGTACGCAGGGCTTCCATGTCCATGATGCATGCCAACACTGGAAACTGCGAATAGAGACAGGGTCTTGGGCCGTCAGAGCAGAGCAGAAGTGAACGCGCAGAAGGGCTGATCTCGTTCAAGAGGAAGCAGAGCAGCCAGCAGAGCAGCTCTCATAATACCGGAACTATGTCACAAGGCATTGCAAAATGTGCGAATCGTTAAAGTCGTCCTAGGATCCCGCAAAAACGCTCGCGAAACACGCTACGCTCTATGACGTCGGTATAACGATACCAGTCATAAAGTCCTTAGACATTGGCAATGGGAAGGCAAACCCCTCTTAGGGATAAGGAAGTTACCTGGGCGACCAAGGATGGGAGCAACCCTGGATCCAAGGCAAGTGCATCTTGTTATGCGTCACTGACCCTCAACCCAAATAGCACCAGACGCCCTTGTAGAACGGCCTGACATGTCGAGATATGGAGGAAATAACATTGCAAACGTGGGTTCACAGTTTCTACAGCCTCCCGATTTGGCCGCATTTTGGGCAGCAACACTCTACCCCAACCCTATGTGCCACTGGATGGGACTAGAGGGGCAAAATTGTGAAACGGAAGTTGATACGGAATGTGATGAATGAATGCAACATGATAGTGGCCGGAGGCGTTGAGTTCATTGAAAGCAGGAAAAATAAAAGGACCTTTGGAACCGGCGGCAGCCCAGCAAGAGGATGGAAAGACGAAATATACTAACATTAAAATAAACCTTAATGCTGAGGCTGTATACACACTGGAAGGGAGCAGACGAGATGCCCTGAACCGCGCATCACAGCCAAGGCCGTGCCAGGTGGGCGCAGCAGGGAAGAACCACTCTGGACTGCTCTCTATATCATTATGTTCCTAAACCCAACCTCAGCCTCCACCCTGAGCAGCGGCGTGCCTGTGGGTCTCACAAGCAATCGGCCAGCCTCACGCCAGTATACGTGCCGAAGGGAGAATGGAGTGCAGCACATTACTGAGTGTAATTTTTCTTGAAAGACGGCCAGGTTACATGAACACGTGGGGCACTACTAGCATTGAAAAAGGTCGTGAAGAAATGGAGCATCATCATCGACCACGCGGGACTTCAAAGCTCAAGACACAAACTATCACAGTTGTTTTAAAGTGTCGCAGAACGCTGAAGCCACTGCCAACGGGAAAATGAGCACCAAAGAACCCTGCGGTTGTCTCCAACAGCTGCAGGGAGAATGAAGCCCTGAAGTGCCGAAATTCTCCAATTGTTGAAATGTAAAATGTGGAAAAGCGGTGTGCGCCCAAAAAGGCACGGTGGCGCCCTAGAAACCACCTTCAATGTCCTCACAGGACGCAAGAGCTTTTCTATTGGGATTTTGAATATTGTTGCCAAAGCGGCTTGCAAAAGAAGCAAAGTAGCACCCTAGAACCACCCTCATTGTTCTCACAAGGCACAATAGCTATAACGGGATTTTGAAGTTATTGCAGGTCTGCAGAATATTGAAAACGCAGTTCGCGGCCAAACGAGGCAGGGTAACACCCTAGAACCACCCTCGGTGTCCTCACAAGGCAAGAAACTTTTAACAGAATTTTGTAAATTGCTGCAGTAGTGTGCGGTATGACGCAGCAACGGTCTACGGGCAAACAAGGCAAGGTAGCGGTATGGGATCTCCTCCATTGTTTTCAAAAGGCTGAAGAACCCAACCACAAGGATTTGTGAAAAACTGCAAGGTTGCAATAAGATGTAAAAATATTACAAACCCCCCGCTGCAACGCTACATTTATACCCGGGTTCGCAACTGTCTTAGTTGAAAACCCATTCCAGGCTTACAGTTCATCATAGGTCCATGATCTGACGGTGTGCAATTAACGACCGCGATCGTCTCGAATGTTCGCGAATCTCCTCACCGGGATCCGTGCGTGCACGGGTTATACATACTGCAAAAACCATCCGGTGTAACAGCCTCTGATATCAAAATCGTCGACAAATTGTGCTCAAGTTAGCGAGGATTGTCGAATGTTACATCACACAACTGGTAAATCATGCAAAGTTCATTGCCGACCCCACGACTCGTGCATGCTAGTGTTCCAAACAAGTTGCACATACACGAACGCATGCTTGTAAGGTACCGCTGCCCATAGATGGTCCGACGGAACAAGCAGTTCACAATATTGCTCTACCCGCGTGAAACGCTGCCTCCATCGCGCGGCAGTGCGTCCCGCCATGCTGAGCACGACAGCGCGACAACTGCGCTGTACCGTGGGCGGTCGGCTTGGCCGGCTCACAGCCGGCCACGACCGGACTACGGGGACAACGACCGTCCGTTCAGCACCTGGCAGCAGCCTGCCTGCCGGCCGGGCGGCGGCCACACTCCCGTATTCGCACACACCATCGGCACCAAGTCGCGCAATGTATTACAAACAACGCAAGCTCATACCGGCAGACACACCCCCATTCACTCTGGCCTCCCGCCGCTTGGTCCGGCGCACGGCTGCCGGCGCGCGCGCTGTTGCCGGGCCCGCCCCTGGCCGGCAGCCACTAGTTGTTGAGCAGGTCGGTGGATGGGTCGGGCGCGTAGAAGAGTCGACATCGCTCAGAGACGATCGCTCGGCTCCGGTCGCGAACCACTTCCTCTACGCTCAGCTCCGACCGGTATAGCCGCAGCTGGTGATGCAAACATAGCCTTTATGTCATCGCCGGCGCGCATGCGCTATAGAACACGCGGGGCGAGCAAAGCCAACGTGTCACGTTGTGAGAGCGGTGCCTAAAAAAGACGACACCCGTGTTGGTTTCAACTGCTTATAGCTTAGGTTTCGAAGTAAGGTTGTGTGTGTGTGTCATTGGGGTTTTACGACGCACTAAGCTGCTGAAGCTATATGGCGTCGCCTGCCTCCCACCCTGGCAGGAAGGGCGGGCACCGCGGGAAATCGAACCCCGTACCTCTGGTTTCCCAGACGCGCAGTGGTTAACGCAGACGCGTTAACCACTGCGCGTTAGCCACCACTGTTAACGCGTCTGCGTTAACCACTACACTGCCGGCACCCCTCGAAGTGGTTTAACACGAAAAAAGAACCCACTCTGTCCGACCACATCACAGTTACATGAAACCCTTGAGCTAATCAGATGTGCAGAGACCCATAAAAATCACACCCTTGAGCTCACTAGATGTGCAGAGACCCAAACCAATTACACCCTTGAGATACCCTGACGTGCTGAGACCTAAACCAATTACATTGCTTTCAGCCTCGAAAGCTACTGATTTTTCTAGAAGTGTGTTTTAGCGTCAATGTTCAATGGTTAGGCAGGCGTGTTGTATTAAAAGTTTTGTGATGGCGATAGTGTGGGACCTAGCCGTTAATTTTAAAACACTAGCACCGACAGACGCAGCTCAAAGTTATCATCATCTGAAAGTATGATGCACTTGGTACGTTACGATCACCACACCACCGCGGACTGATGTTCGCATCCAGTCCAGTACCTTGGACTGCTCCCTCCGGAGCTCCCTGAGTAAGTCATAGTTGTCCTGGCTGTCCTGGTCGACCTCACGCCGCTGCCGTAATGCCTCCACATGGCCGGCTGTCTCCTCCACACAGCGCCTGATTGCTGCCCCACGGGCACGGTAGCTTTCCCTTAGCTGAGGTCAGACACAGCATCCTCCAATAAGAAACTGTTAGGCTAGATAGAGGACGTGGGGCAGAACTTTTTCTCTGCTCATGGTGCTCATAGTACCTCAATTGTATTTGATTGATTCACTTCAAAGAAGTTCAGCAACAAAAACTATCTGAATGATGGGTCATCCTAGTACTTGATATGCATGCCTTGTAAACTGGATGCTGACTCTTACACCCACATGTTCCTAACCACATAATGGGTTTTGGCTCGACCTGCGAACCACATGACAATGTGTTCAACATATCAATGAGTATGCATAGCCACCTAGCAGTATTGGCTTTCTCCACTTGTCACAGAAACATGACACCTGATGTCAGTCACTTTATCTACTGGGTCTGCTATTAGCTGCACAATGAAAATGGCATATTGGCCAGGACAGTGGTAAAATAAATTTACAGCCTAGTAACATATGCAGAGCTGGTGGATGACACAGTTAATGTCTCAGTACATCACTAACTACAATTTGCTTGCTTGCAGAACAATTACATTAATTCCACCATCATTCCAATCACGTGCATCACCTTAACAAAAATATGCAACAAACCTTTGAGTACAGATCTTTGCAAGTCTTGGATGCATCCACTTGACCCTCAAAAGACTGTGTAGGCAATGATTTGTTAAGTGCATAAATGATTTTATCATCTATGGTGCGAGACTTCTTTAACACCTCCTGAAAGTCATTTCCACTGTTAATATATGATACTGTAAGTGTTGAACATTCACTCGTAAAAGCAAGGCAGCCCCAACCATGCAACACATAGAACAAAACATCCTGGTGATGTTCTTATATGCAATTAAACAGAGTGATGGGTTGATGAATGGATTTTTTAAGTTCTCTTCATGAAAAATTCAAATGCCAGATTTAATTCCTTTGCCAAACATTACATAAAGCAAGATGTTACTCATTTGGAAAGTAAATGTCAAGGCAAAAGGTCACTGCTTCCTCTGAGGCCACTTTTACATATTTCAAGACATGCACAGGCTCTGATACCAGTTATGGCCATGTTGCAATCAATGAACCAACTGACACCACGATGTACAAATTGTGCAGTCATCTTATATAATAGTAAGTCAGAATAAAACCACATGCCACTGAAATCTGAAATCACAGACCTCTAATATTAAAAGTTAATGGATGGTTAAGTCTTTGCATGGGCAGAGAGCACAACAAATCGCACTACTGAATAGCATAAATTGAAGTATCTGCTCCAGCAAGAAATGGTTTAGAACACCTTATCCACCTCTCTTGCCTTGTCTTGCATTATCCTGGGCTCAAACTTTTACCAGCGGTAATTTGTGGTAATGAATAATGATGATGATACTGATAGTCACTAATGACAACCGACTTAAATAACTTGCGGTTATTTAAATCCAGTTTGTCAATTATGCCCATTCACGAGGGGCATTGAAGTTAAAAAAGAGCCGATGGACACCCCGGGGAGTCACTAACGTCCTTACAAAAAATCGCGTAGTTATAGTAACTTCCACGTACCTGAAAGGCAAGAAAATCTGCACATCCAATGGTTATGGGGCCGGCCGCCTCAACCACGCCACCGGGCGCAGCCATTGCAAATCAAGGTCCACAGGGTGAGCCGTCACCACTCCGGTCACCAGTACTGTGGGCCATAGAAAAGCTTGTTTTGCTAGCAGCATCCACTGTGACGTCACTGGCACACAAACTGTGGTGGGTACAATGCAGCGTCCGTTTGATATAATCATAAAGCATAATAATGATGATTGAAACACGACGCAGCGTAATGATGGTAAGCCTGTTTCTCAACATAAGTTGGAAAAATGGGAACTGAGTAGTGAAAAATGACCAATCTATCTCCAAAACCAACTTACGAACCAGGCTATCTCTACACCCCTATCGTAAAGTGAGGGGCTGACCGGTTGGGCTGGGCTAGTTGATGATTACCTGCGCCATTAAAATGTCATGCAAGCGTAATTGCGCTCAAAACAATATTTACATGATCTAAAAAGGCATCAATACGGCAGCAAAAGCGATCTTGAGGCGAAATTGTTTATTACGCGTCGGATGTGCTGGAGAAGTCTGACTGGTTCTCTGCGAAAGACCTGGCCAAATTCTACACGTTGACGCTTCAAGACTCTTTGTTCTGGTGACACACAACCGCAGGCCAGTGAGTTCTGGGTGCTTTCTCGAACCCGAGACCGTCACACACGACAGGATGGAGATCTTTTCGCGCCTAGGTCACGCAGCAAGATGGAACGGAGGCGTTTTCGAGCTGCCACGCATTATAATGGCCTTCCTCGTAGCCTAGCACAGCACCCTGCAATGAGGTTTGGTCGAGCGCTGCAGCGCCACTCACTGCGTCGAAGAACGCAGTGAGTGGAACGCAGGCCACGGAGTGGTTTGCGTCATATACGCATGGGCAACCGTGTTCGTGAAGTCTGAGCTTTTTGTATATATATATATATATATATATATATATATATATATATGTGTGTGTGTGTGTGTGTGTATGTGTGTGTATGTGTGTGTGTGTGTGTGTGTGTGTGTGTGTGTGTGTGTGTGTGTGTGTGTGTGTGTGTGTGTGTGTGTGTGTGTGTGTGTGTGTGTGTGTGTGTTTGTAAATACTTATTTTACGGACACATAAGAATGTAATACACCTGGGATGTGGGGATATCTTGGTTTGTGGGGACATACCGTCTCCACACAACCTGATTGAAGAAAAATCGTTCTGGAGGGTCCTTTTACGACATTCGCTCGAGCGCCGGTCGATTTTTTTTACGGGCACACAATTTCTATGTGCTCACATCCCACCACTATTTTATTTGGAGTGTGCATACTCGGAGTGCGGTAGTGGGCGGAGCCATTTGTGGTTGGCAAGTTTCCGGATATTGAATGTACCCACATACCAGGAGTGACACATAAACACAAATATTCGTTAGCTGAGCGTATGCTGAGGTAAACAGGGGAAAATCCATCCAGTGAATTGGTCTATGTAATGGGTGCAATTCAAAAGCAACGTCAGGGTCCGTGGTTCGGGCTACTGACAGGTCGATACCTTTAATGATAGCTGGCCCATGACCTGCTCAGTGTTCTAGACTATATTCTTGAATAAGATATTCTTGCGGTTGTCAATGATCGTATTTAACACTTAGCGATGTCTAGATATATGATGATATGATGCCGATGGTTTTGCTTTGGCCCTCATTGTGTCGCAGCCCCTGATAACGCCTGTCCCGTATTTATTATGTCCCTAGCCGTGTCGAAGGCCCCCGGCCGTGATTGTCGTTTGGAGTCCCCGACCGGAGCAAGTCCCTGGCCTTGGGGATGTCTGTGTCGGGGCCTACGACCGTTTTTGCCACCCCCCCCCCCCCCATGCTAAAACCCCTGACACTGCTGATGCTGTGGCCGTGAGGGTCCATGTTGGATCCATGGCCATGTCGAACCTCTGACTGCGTCAGGCGGCGCAGTGACAGTGATGACCAGTGTCGGTGTTGGAGCCCAGATCGTTTTGGGCCTCTTTTCATGTCGTCCCGGTTCAGTCGGACCTTTCGCCGTGTCGGAGCCCTGATAAGTTTGGAGGTCTATGGCTGTGACAGGGTCCTTGACTGCTGGGTCCTGACCGTTATGGGTCATGACTGTGTCGGAACTCCTGGCCTTGCTGACATCTCAGCGTGAAGGGGTCCCTTGCTGTTAATGCTTTAACTGTCTCAGAGCACCTGGCCACGTTGAGCACGTAGATGTATCAGGCCCCCTGTATAAAGTATGTACACTGTATAAAGCCCCTGAACGTGTCTAGGCTTCTGTCTGTGCCATGGCACTGACAACGGTGGGTCTGGGCCGAACCCTATGGCGGTGTCGAGGCTCCTGACCATGTTGGGCCGATGACTGTTTCAGTCCTTGATTGCGTTGCGCGGTAGCAGTTTCAGGGCCCTTGATCATGTGTGGCTTTTTTAGGCTACAAGGCATTTGCCATGTCGGGTGTGTTTCGTCTCCTGTACCATAGCAGTCACTGCCCATAGTTGCCATCCTTGACTCGCGGAATTTTCCGGACGTGGCGGAATACGAATGTGCTCACAATGACGGTCTGTTGCATCAGAGCGCGAGACAGCGTTAAATGGCGGGGGGGGGGGGGGGGGCAACAATAGGAAATCGCGCAGGTGTCTTCAAAGCCAAGTCAAGGCCAATCGGTCTACAAGAAGATGCCGCCGAGTCGACAACCGCACTGTCGGGACAGTCTGGTTGCTTTGGAGGGCAGTGCTGCCGGTGTCAGTGTGACAGTGATCGTGCAAGTTAACAGTGGCGGAAACGTACACACATCAAGCGTTCTAGAAATCATACAAATGAAGGTAAAATGCCATTTGCTTCTGCAATGTGTTTGGAGTCCGTGGGAGTTCCATGGGACGGGCATCGCTATAGTGCAGTCGTGCATCTAGTCCGAAATCTAATTTTGGTGTTAAGATCATGACCTTAACTCCATACACATGTGTTGAACGTTGCCCACAAAACGATGGCATTTCAGCAAGGTAGCATTTTTCACATGATTTGTCGCCTGTTAAGGATGCAGAGGAATTCGGTTATTGAAGGAAGCGTCTAAGACTTTAGCTGACGAACCACTGTTATTGTCTGCACGAAGCTGCCTACTTCATTATTGATCCCAAATATGAACATTTTGGTAGGTTAGATATTACGCCGCTGCACGTCTGAAGTTCATGTGGCCTTACGCGGTTAGGGTATGAGAACACCTTTGGCATTGCTTTTTGCTATCACTGAACAATCGTGTTTACAAATTAACAGTCTGGTGGGCTTTTTTGCCTCAAAGATGTTTCGTGGGTACGAATGCAGTTGCAGTGGACACCTCTCTTTCAATGGCACATGGCTGATGTACGTATGTGCGTAGTTTCGGGAATGTGCGTAATGGCCTTTCAGACCACAGCATTTTTTGGGCGTCTACATGCACTGCGATATCTGGGATATTGTAACGAAACCGTCATTCACGCAAACGTCGCAGCTCTTCCACAACAGGTTTCGGAATGTAACTGCCGCACCAAGACCCTAGCTGCCGCACAAGCTCTCAAGCCCAGTGCACAGAGACCGCGAACAGCGACACATCACCGAGTTCAGCTCGAGCATAGTGCTAGGCGCGTGCCGCTTCGTTGGGGTCCTCCACGTAGAAGATTATTTCCAAACGCAATCCTCCATTGGGGCTTAAAGGGAATGCTCATCTCATGTTCACACATGCATACTCCTCGTGATATTCTAAAATATCACGAGGCTCCGAGCAGAGACCGGTAGGAGATAGCAAGACAATCCAGAAACAGCATTTACAAAGGCTAACGTTCTGCTGGCATGGGTTTTACCACAGAGCACATTGAGGCGAGTTTACCTCCAAGCTGTCTGCTGGCTCTGCTTGCATAACTGAATTCAAGCTGACTGACAAACAGCGGAACACGTATATTAAGCCAAAGATATGTGAACTAACGTTGTTTCCACAGTTTCGATTTAGAATGTTACATCACACACAAGGCATCTAATCAAGCCCGTACAATCTAACATAGATGGTTTAGATCATAGCTTCCGTATGATAGGAAGTGGGGAGAGTTCTATGATAAGGCAATACAATGAACAAATCAGGCGTCAAGCGACTGTATCGACTAAATTGCCGGCGCGCTTAAATTCATAATCGTGTTTTGGACTCTTTCCAAAACGATAGAACTGAGGAAATTTGCCAACATTTTGATCTTGGTTCCACAGAGATATTGACTAACATTCTATATGGTATCCCACCAAGTTCTTACAGTCTTACATCAATTGCTTAGATCATGATTTCCGTGTGGTAAGAAGTAGGAGCAGTTATGTGATGAGGCAGTAAACTGAAGAAATCAGCCGTCTCAAACGACTGCATGGGGCAATTTTCCCGCGCACTTACTTTCCAAAAGGTGCATTGGACTCTTTTTTGAATGATAGGACTGAGAGCATTTGCCAAAATTTCGATCTGGGTTCTGCGGATAACATTAACATACTGAGCGTACAAAGCCCCGCTGAGGGCCCCGTGAACGTAAATTGTAGATCTAAAAAGGTCAATAATTGTATTAAGATGGCCAGCCCATGCTGGTCTTGGAAATGCTAAGCATATAATCAAAATCGATTAGTGATACAAACAATGTAACTTGGCTTTGAACAAACACGCTCCCAAATCTTAGCAGCAAAACCTCTACGCCCGGCGTTGCAGCCCCCATAAGCTGTTCAGTGTCGGCCCGGCAGCTAACAGTGAACGGTGGACAATGAGCGGACTCAAATTTAGTGAGCAAGGTGGAAAACCTCAAAATTGTAAAAAAATAAACGATATACCACCGTTTAATCTTTTCACAGTAGGGGTTTATTTTGAAAGATTTTCGGAAGTATTATTTTACGACGGTCATTCTCGCACGCATGGCTTTCATCCCCCGATGTTGCTCAAATTGGCCGAACGCCGTTCCGTCATACAAAGACTGCAACCACGACCGAGGATGTTCTTGTTCACAGATTGCGAGCGGGCAGGCTGGAAACGTTTTGAAGTAATTTGTTTCCCTAGTTGATTATTAAAAAGAATGAACGTTCGAAGGAAAAGCATGGGTTGGCCATATTAATTTTTGACATTGTTTCGCCCCACTTTGTTCCAAAACTTATCCGGGGAACGGGCCCTTTGAGCAGAACACCACGTGGCATATCTTCGTTCCCGAACAAGGACTTAAAGGCTTTTCCAGCCCAGAGCAGGGTGCATTCTGGCTGTCATTCTGGCGACACGGCGGGGTCCTCTGGTCGATCCGGGGGCCCTTGGAAGGATATATCATATCATAATGGTTCCCTCCCTGACTTCGAAAGCCTTCTGGCCCGTCCAGTTGCCTCGGAGCGAGGCAGGAACCCTCCTTGTCGCAACAAGATCCTTGATCGCGGCAGGAGGTCCAGTAATTGGCACACAGTGTCCAGTTCAGCTTAACGGGCACATGACTGGCTTTGGTTTGGAGGGCTCAACGTTTGGTACTGGGGCCCCGACTGACACAGGGCCCTTCAATTGTCCTAATGGGAATTCTCATCATAAGTTGTCAGGTTTCCTCTCACTGTCAGAGGGCCCCAACCAACGCGAGACGCCCTCTGTCGTTCGTCGTCCCTCCCCATCCCCGTTCGGCAACTGTGCCTGGCCGACTCGAGGCCCTTGTTGAAGGCACAGGGCACTCCGTCCCGCACAGTGTGCCCTTGGCCGTCACAGGAGCCCCACATTCGTACAGGGGTTCCGACCAATGCAAATCGTGTGTTTGTTCTGTTACCAGTTTGGGAAATGGTCCCCAGAGCTCAGACTGACACGGAGCAAGCTGTTCGGTGTTGGTGGTCTTTGGCCGAAATAGAGTCCCGCACTGTCTCTGGTCCTCAATCGGTGCCCTTTTATTGATAGTTTATGTCATGGCCCTACGGCCTTGGATCTTTTTCCGGCCCGTCGGTCCATCATGTCCTCCAATCGCGCTCTTGATCGTCGGTTTCGGTGGTACCCGGGACCTTCTTCGGGCCTCATCGAACGCTGTCCTTCGCGTATTTGGACCCCTTGCCAACATAGGACTGCATGTTAGGAACTGTGGCCCCTGAAGGGTGCAGGGAACCCGACCGGTTTAAATCGTCGGGCCCCTGCTTTGCCGCAGTGGAAAATGTCCCTCAGGCCCTATATGTCCCTTATCAATTCAGTACGCCGGAATGGCACTTGAGTACTTTCTCCGGCCGGCCCTTCGGGCTCTCAAATCAGGCCCTTAATCGACGTTCCCTAGGAAACCAAGGGGGGGGGGGGGAGGGGCTTGTGCCCCTGTGCTCTACCTGGGCCACTGTACCTGAATACTTCTGTCTTCAATTTCGGTGTCTGACGTTTTTGTTGTTTTACCTCTCCTTTTCTGAGAGCCGGCAAAGGCAACAAAACCCATGCCATGGTAAAGTGGGCACACAAATTTTGCTTCTCATGGGCCCAATAATCCATGTTTTATTTTTTTCATTTAGCGCCGCTACCTGGTGGGACATTTGCGGCGGGTCCCGATGTATTCAGCGTCAGCTTCATCCGTGACGACCAACTTCGGGCGCTAGGTGTGTTATGTAGGGTGGTGCACCGCTGGGGTCAGCATGTAGTCAATCTTTGTGCAAAAGACCAAGATCATGTCGCTAGCTTTCACAATGACAATGTTGACCACTACCATGTCTCCAATTATTTCCCAACATGTTCTTTCGTCAATTGTTTTCCCAGCGCTCACATTTGCTCGGCATGAGGCCACTTAACGCATAAAAATCCTCGCCCATTGAAAGTTTACAGAGCTGCTGTTTCCCCAAGCCACAACCAGCGACGTGAACTCCGTTCCAAGTTGACCGTTTTCCAAGCCACGCCTTCGTTCACCAACTTTAAGCCTCCGATGTGCGCATGAATCGAAATACAGTATGTCTTTGTTTGCAGGGATGCTCCCAAGCATGTTACACGCCTTTTGAAAGGAGACTGGTCCTGCAGTGTGTTGACGATGCTGAAGTGAATCATCTGCTGAAAAAATGCTGGCGCTGATGCAACCTGCGCTGATGGTCAGATGTGCTCTCGGCTTGGAGCGGACCGTGTGCCAGTAATTGCGATCACAGTTGACCATGCTGTTTTTAGCTATACCAATGACGAAACCCCATGGAGCTTAGTATGTTCTCGCAGTGATTCGTCTGAGGATCAACGAAAAGGTGAAAATTCATAAGGAAACCATAGCATTCGCCCAAATATTGTAGCCGTGATAAATGAGCCCTGTCCAACAACACCGGCATGCTTGTGTGCTGGACGATCCTGTACGTGCATCACATGTTTAGACGCAGAATACAAATATTTGTTTTAATGTGCATCGTTTTTGTGTTGTACAGAGGTTTGAGCGCATTTTGAGTGCAGAGGTTTTTCGTCTGTGGATCGACAAATAGGTAAGAATTCATCAAGAAATCATAGCATTCGTCCGGGAACTGTAACCAAGATAAATGAGTCCTCAGTCAAACAAAACACGTATGCTTATGTGCTCAACGATTGTGTACGTGCACCACATGCTAAGATGCAAAATGCAAATATTTGTTGTTTATGTTGCTGTGTTTTTGACATCAATAATGCGCGAATTTCCATGTAAATTTACGACCGTAGGATTTGTTCCTGTTACGCAAAGTGCGACCCAACTGATGGTCAAATGATAGGTTACGCCACCCAATTACATGACCGGTGATCATTTCCATGTCTCGGTTGTTTAATCTTTGCTTGATACATCAGTTGCCTTTTTTCTTCAAAATGTGCATGGGTTTTGAAGTGGTTCAAAGATTTGTATGTGCTTCGGTGGGAGGGAGGCAAAACCAATTTTGGAGTCGATTATTTTTATGCGTCTTCATTACACTAATGCTGGGCATTTTAAGACAGTTGAGGTGACATTGCACCCACGGAGCCCACACCCGTTCCTACCCATATGAAAACGTCCACGTGCCACCTGCCCGTGAAACAAACAGTGCTTATGAAGTTGTGTAATCAACGCTTGAACACATGTTGCATGGGTATTAAATAAGCGGTTCATTCCCGCATGACATTTCTCTGAGCCGGGCTGCGGAGCATACTGCTTTATCGCACTGCTTAAAAAGTCGGTTTTGGAAAACAAATCGCCATCGATGTGCCCTTGCATCGGAATCGGTGCATGGGCACACTTACAACGTCCAGGGATACCTTTTGCCCATGAAAATTGTTTTTCTTTCTTGGGATACACTTTGAGGACATTTAGGACCCTATGCGCATTAAAAGACTCGGTGACTCACACCCTACATCAGCAGTACCAGTAGCTAGTACTTAATCGCAGGCAATCGACAACATGCAAGGCTATTATGGCTACATTGTCATAAAAATGTAGAGAATGAAAACATGCAGGACATATATGATGAACTAGGATACGCTCGAAGTTCATGTAAAAACCCCACATTGCATACGATGGATAGCTTACTTAATTCAATGAAAGAAATCGACGCAGTACCCCATTTATCATTAACATCGGCGGCGTAATCTTGAAAAACTGAAGGGAAGTTGGTGGACGTTGGAAACAAACGTGAAATCTGTCGATCGAGAAATTCACATCTTGACTACCGAACAACCTACACTTTCGATATAGAATGTCTGCGCCAGAAGCTCTCAATCCAATTACTGGTAAACACACACAATGTAAATTTAATGGTATGTGGGACACCTGCCAAATGTGGGCATGAGTAATGTACCCATAAGCCAAATTTTTACACCACCTCGAAATCTTTGTTGTGTTAGTGCACGCCGTCAAGATCCCGAGACATTTCAGGGGCTCAGCCCGAATTCAGCCTTAATCAGTTGTAATATGGAGTTTCAAGGCCCAACTTTACTAACAATAGGCCAGTTTTGGTTGCGTGCCCACAAACAAGGTCCAAGACACATGTCCCCGCAAAACAAAATAATGTGAATAGGTGTGTGTGTGTGTGTGTGTGTGTGTGTGTGTGTGTGTGTGTGTGTGTGTGTGTGTGTGTGTGTGTGTGTGTGTGTGTGTGTGTGTGTGTGTGTGTGTGTGTGTGTGTGTGTATGCGTGTGTGAAGTAAGCGACAACTGCAGTGGAACATACAACATGACGAAACCGGAGGAAGCACGATAAGCCAGGCCATAATTTACTCATCGCTCGAAGCTTAAGTCGAATCCAGGGTGTTAAAAATGGCGCAAGGCCAAAGCCAGTCAGGGAAAAATGGCACAGGTGGATACCGAGGCAGAAGCCATCGAAGAAAAACTGCGACTTGGCGAAACTGAAGCTGAAACCGGCTTCGTCCCCATGACTTTCATTTAACAGCATAACCAAGCACCTCCTGCTGTTGTAAATTACTCTGACTATCTGATATCTATATGATATTTATCTGATAGACATCAGACTGTCTGACTGTCTGATAGGGGACTATCTTTTTCAGCCTGTTCGGGCACATTCGATCGTTCGGGGGCCGTCTGCATTGGATCTTGACCACCTCGTAACTGAATGGGGAGGGGGGGGGGGCTACGCACTTATCGGGGGCCCGTCTGCTCGGCTACATTGCATCTTTCAAGGGCCCTCTGCACAAGGATCTGTGTACTTCTCATTTGAATGGAAGGCCCACGCTCTTGTCAGGCCCCTTCTGATAAGCTGCTTGGGCACATTCGCTCGGTCAGAGGCCATTTTCATCGGGTCTTGGGTACTTTCTTTTTTAGTGGAGAGCCCTACGCTTTTGACATTGTGATGAGGGTTTTACAACGCACTCAGCTGTTGAGACTATATGGCAACGCCGGCCTCTCACCCTGACAGGAAGGGCGGGCACCGGTGGGAACCGAACCCCGAACCTCTAGTTTCCCAGAAGCGCAGTGGCTGACGCAGACACGTTAACCACTACACTATATTCGGGTACGCTGTATCTCTTGGGGGCCCTCTGTACTGGGTTTTGGGTAGTTCTTATCTGAATCGAGGACCCGCCCTTCTTGTCGGGCCCTTTCTGATAAGCTGCTCGGGCACACTTTCTCGCTCGGTGGCCATTTTCATTGGGTCTTGGGTATTTTCTATTTTAATGGAGGGCCCTACGCTCCTTATATTCTCATTAGGGTTTCACGACGCACTCATCTGTTGAAGCTATATGGCAACGCCTGCTTCTTACGGGAATCGAACTCCGTACGTCCTGTTCCCCAGGCGCATAGTGGCTAACGCAGAAGCATTAACCACTACAATATCGACACCACGCTCTTGACAGGGACCATACATGTTAGGCTGCTCGAACATGCTGGATCGTTTCGGGGGCCCCTCCACATTTTGTCATGAGTATTTCTTATTGGAACGGAGGGTCTTACACTGTTATCGGGGCCTTCATATGTTAACCTGCTCGGGCGAACCCGATCATTCCGGGCGCTCCATGCTGTGTCTTGAGTACTTATTTGAGAAGATGGCGCTATGTTCTTGGCGGGCTCCATCTATTGAGCTGCTCGGGCCGGTGGTGAATACGGACGGGGAGGGGGGGGGGGGGGGGGGCGGGGGCGGCCCGGGACCGTGCCCCCATGGCCCATGCCGACGGGGCTGACAGGCTCCGAAGGGGCCCAAAACTGGCCAAACAGACACACTTTTCTTTGACACACACGCTTTGATCTCATAAGTGGAAGACTGTTCACTCTTATCGGGCCTTTTCTGTCAACCTGCTCGGGAACTCTTGATCACAGAAGGGTATTGATTCACGGTCTTGCGTAATTTCCCTTTGCTCAGAGAGTCTTGTCCTCTGGCCGGAGCCTTATAAGTCAGCCTGTCGGAGCACTACCAATCGTTTGGGGCCCACCACGTGTGTCCTGGGTTCTTTCCGCTCGCTCTGAGGATCCCACACTTGTTGACGGGAGCCTCCTCGTTAGCCTAACGCAGCACTCATGATCGCTCAGGTTCCGTCCCTATTGGCCTTGGTGTCTAGCCTTAGAGCAGCAGTCGGATATCCGCCGATAAATTTTTACGCGCGATTGTCGGACGTAATTTTACGCGCCACCGACGTCGTATGTGTCGTCTTCCGTGGGTATGGAGTGTGTTATTATACTTGTGTCATTAAAGTGTGTTGCTATACTATGTTATTATACTTGTGCGCCACGTTCTTGACATGCTTTGAATGCAAGGATATTTTGCACTCGTTTACAACATAGGAAAAATTCTGTCATCGGCCATCACCTGATAACATCACCCAACCGACTAGCCGTAAACAAGTTAGAAATCGAGTCTGCGCTTGGCTTTGATGGTATTTAGCGGTGAACTTGAGTTTATTTTGCCTGTTTTTCTTAATCACCCTGCCTAAAAAATCTCAGGATTAAAAAGGTCTGAACAAAATGACTGGGCTACATACAAGTGCATATGTAACACGCCTCGCTTTATGGGGCTACGCGCAGCAACATGGGTTCCTACATTAACTATATATATATATATATATATATATATATATATATATATATATATACATCCATATATATATATATATATATATATACATCCATATATATATATATATATATATATCTCTCTCTCTCTCTCTCTCTCTCTCTCTCTCTCTCTCTCTCTCTCTCTCTCTCTCTCTCTCTCTCTCTCTCTCTCTCTCTCTCTCTCTCTCTCTCTCTAAATATACATATATACATACACGTGTAGATGTACATGTAAATCTAGATGCATATATTTATCAAAAAATATACACATGTATAGGTTATATCCCCCTTATCTTACAATTTAACGGCCTGAATGCAAAGGTATTTTATAGAGGGGGACCAAAACTCAAGGGACCCCACAATCTGCATGCCTTCCCCCTTGATGTAATCCTAGACCGGCCCCTAGCCCAGAATAGTGCTCCTGGGTAGCCTGTAGGCTACCCACATGTCTGGGTAGGCCCAAGAAGTACCAAGAAGGGTGCCATGAAACATATTGAAACCTCCTTACATGTTATTGCCCCATACACCAAAACATGACGCCAAGTTTTATAACTTAAGAAATTTGCAACCGCAAGATAACATGACTGGACATTTGTAACGGTGCATACTTAAATGACGTCATAGAAACCTTTAGCAAAGGGTAAGTACTAAAAAATTAGTTGTAGCAAGCGTTTTGTGTGCTAAAACCCCTCAGAATACAATAGAATTTGGCGAAATATTGTTAATTTGTCACAGTTATCGTGCATATTCTGAGATATTGTTGCAGTAGCACAAACAACACTATTCAGCACTTTAGTGCCACCCGGTTTGAGGATAAACCGTTGGCCGCGTGGTACCGGCGTTACGGGAGTTCGCGTCCGGAGTGTGCGGCGATTGGGGCGGTGAGGGTGCTGCGTGCTTTGGGAATACGGGTTTGTTACCAACTAGTAAAGCTCCCCCAGCTTACTCTGTTAAGTCACAGTCATGTCTGCAAGAATGTTCAAGAAGACGACGACCACCACGACGTCTGTGTCGTCGGGTGGATCCGCTGCGGCAAGTCCAGCCAGGAGCCGCTCTCCGAGTAGCCCGGCTAGGACCACCCGCATGGAAGAGAAGCAGCAACTCGCTGGTCTTAATGATCGTTTGGCTGCTTACATCGAAAAAGTTCGTTCCTTGGAAATAGAAAACAGCCGCTTGTCCCTCCAAGTGCGCTCGTCCCAGGAGATTGTCACCAGGGAGGTGACAAACATCAAGTCCCTGTATGAAAGTGAGCTGGCAGATGCCAGGCGGCTTCTCGATGAGACTGCCAGGGAGAGAGCAAAGCTGCAGATTGATCTGGGAAATCTGAAGACAGAGAGGGATGACTTGGCCACCAAGTAAGCATATCAAATGTGTATTTTGTTAAATGTGAAGTGGCAGCATTGTACCTATACACAAAGATAACAGTTGCCATCAGATTATGTAAAGATGTCATGCATGTGTCACAGCATCATGTAAAGATGGTGGTCACAGTAAGTTACGGGTGTATGATTGGTCCTACTGACTTATTAAAATTGTATGATGTATAAGCACCTGTTTGTTTTCTAAAACTTTTTAGCATACAAAATAGCTTGTGTGGAATCTTAGTAAATTGATACACATCTGCGGTCATTGTCACATCATCAGTCACATACACATCTGCACCACATCTCAATACTATTTTTCTAAACTGTCAGTCTTTGTATAGGTGAAGGCATTGTAGGTTTTTTTCGCATCAACGCCCTTGAGAAAATGTATTTTCACACTGCATCCATGTGCAACAGGCAGCATAGGTGTATTAGAAACTTATGTGAAGCAAACTTGATATGCAGGAAGTATGATATGCCATATCTGCATTTTAAGGTTATTTTGTGCATGGCAACATGTTTTTGAATGACTGAAGTTTCAAGTGCAGATAATCCTACGTTTGGTAAACCCTGCCTCATAACCTAAACCTAAAAACTAGCATGTTCTCTATTCTTGCTATATGGACATAGGGCTGTAAAACATATTTTTACTGTTTCATCATATCCCCCAGGTGGGTTTCTAGTACGTTAACTGACATTGGCATGATAACTCATTGCAACAAATGTACAACAGCTAAAAACATCCTGAAATATGTTCCCCTGTGAGATGCTGTGCTCGTTCCATTTAACGCTAAGTGCCTGCACACGCAAGCGAAGAGGATTCGATAGACAAAGAGAGTTGTTATTCTATTAAACCCATGGTAATACGTAGGTCGTGTCGGCCGCGGGGCGCCCGCCCCGCCCATTTCCGCCGCCCATTTGCCCCGCGGGCGGGAAAAGGCGGATGGGACCGCGATGGGCGCGCCGCCGGCGTCCTTCAGTACATGCCGGCCTCCGCCAGACGGCAGCACCGGTACACGCGCGGGGTGGGATTCAGCCAAGTATCGGACGGTCGGCGTCGTTCCGCCTCGGTAGCACGGAGCGACGCGGGGTGCGTGGGGTTGTTGCAACGGGCGGATGTGGCCAAAGCCCCGGGCTGGGCGTCGGAGGGGCGACGGTGGGCCGCGTGCGATCAATGTCGCACGGGCTGAGCGTGTCGCGCCGACCGCCGGTGAACTTCCTGAAGGCGACCCGCCCGGTACAAGCCAAGGCCGCGTCAAATATTGACCGAATACCGGAGATACAGCGAAACAGCCAGCGATAACTGTCCGTGTGCGTGGAGGCGGACAGCCATGGCTGACAAACACGATAGCGGCGGTGCTCTGACGTCAGCCAAACCGCGGGCAGAGAGGGTTTATTGTTATTTATTTTTTACTATTGTTGTTAATTATTTATTACATAGCGGGCTGGCTTGATACCAATAACCAAGGGGCGTGGTTTCGCCGAATGGATCGTGGGAGAATGGTCTGAACAGCGAGAACACGACTACCTGCCCCTGGAATGCCCCAGGATCTTTATCCGGTTTTGGCCCAACCTTTAGGTTGGGGGGGGGGGGATTTCTGTCGAACCGAAGAGGAAAGAAACTGCACCCCTGCATTTGACCGATCCCGAAATGCTTTAGAACCCGTTGTGAACGTCACGTAACAGCTGCCTGGCGCTATGCGCGCTGAAGTAGCACACTGGAGGGACCCGCTCTCCCACGTAGAGAGCCGCGTCGTAAATGCAGATCAAAGCACGGCCCACACTGTCGGCGACCTTGGCTTGGGACGAGGACGGAGGCGTACGCCCGGGGTTCCACGTGGCTTCCGCGCGTACGCCGACCACGTGGCTGATGCCCGCGCGTCGCGGCCGGCGATTCGCCATGGCTGAAGGTCGGCTTTGTTCCGTGCCACAGGACCTTGAACTAGCGAACTGCCTAGCGCATCTCGCTGCCAGTATTGGGTGCGACATCTTGGTCTTCATGGTATCCGAAAGGGACCTGGTGCGAGTAAGTGGCTTTTCCTGTCTGTAAAAACACAGTAACGCGAGGCTCGAAAATTCGTACGTCGGGGTGTCAAGGACGCACATATAAATTTGTGCTACCACCGGACTCCTGGCTGTTCGGCCCCACATAGGGTTTCGCTCGCTTCTAAACTGTGGCCCTTTGACCTCCAGGTCTGACATTCTGCCCCGTCCGCCCGATATGCCAAGCCGGGAGGGGGGGGGGGGGGGCATAAATGCAAGGTTAACTGCCGTTGGGCTCCATGCTGATCAGCCAACCCTGAGCGAGCGGAGCGGAGAAACAACAGGCGGTGAACCTCGAGCCGCGGGTGCGGGATCATGAAAAACATTCAGTTTTTTTCTACAAGTGGCACAATATCATAAAACACATGGAGAAGTCGCGATATAGCGTACATTTGTTTCGAGGTTGTTACGGATTAGGTTACTATTAAAGCTACTGTTATCTAATCAGCGGGTTTGTGGCCCCATGTGGTGGCATCCGACACGTGCACACGTAATGAATTACGTCATAGGGAAAATCCATTATCTCTCGCTTCTGGAATCTACCGAACCAGCTATTGGTGTTGTTGACCAGTGTGCGGAGGCGTCCACACGTTTATACATCGTGCGGGATATCAGTGCATCGATCTTTCAAATGAAAATATTTGGTTCACAGCGCTGAGTTCGCAGCTCGGTTGGGGCCGTAACCAGCTTTTTCGTCAGCTAACTTGCGTGATGAATGGCGAACTTACGTTTGCATTCCAGTCGTCATAATTGCGCGATTGCCAGTCCGACTGCTATCCAGCCTCGTAGCAAAGCACGACGGCCTTCTTTGGAGTTGCGGTAGTACATCAGGGCTGCTCTGTTTTTGTACATGGCCGACTCTTATCTAAACCCCGGCTATCGATCCTGACCTGAGGTTTGCAAATCCTCGCCCAGGAACGAGCGTCGGGCATTTGTTTCAGGATTGTGACGCAAACGCAGCCTGCGTGCCGCCAGTGACACGAGTGAGTTGTCATAACACAACACAACAGGCGACAACACGAGTTGTCCACAAGAGCGAAAACGTTTACTTTATCGGTGATTAGGCTGTCACGAATGATGTCAGGCCTGTGTTGGTTAGTCTCGACACAGGTATTTCCTGTTGTTGCATGATCGTCGTAGCACACAGGTGTCAATTGTGCGTTGGTATGTCCTTGCATTGCGGTTTTCCGATACTGAACTTGATCAGCCACTCGGATCAGGCCATGAATATTGGAAAAGAGTTGTATCGTTTGCTCGCTCCACTCGTATCAGGCATGAATATTGGAAAAGGTTTGTATCGTTTACTCGCCCAGGTTTATAATGCGTTGACCTGCGGGGAGGCTTAGGGATATCAGCTCTATAAAACATGCGAAACATGTCTGAAAGTTTGTGAGCTCGAACATAACGGTAAATGCCATTGCCTGACTGAAGTGTACGATGGCAGCAGCGTTTAGCAAAACGACGTAATACCGTGCTGTGCATATCGCCATTTGTTTCGACGTTTCATTTTGTTTCGCTGAGGAGCGCATCGTGCTCGCGTGCGTCAGACGCCCGTGACTAGCCCTCGCACCACCCAGGGGCCCAGCTGCCACCTGCACTGCCAGGGCCGACGGCAGGCGGCGCCACCTGGAGATCAAACGCGATGTGCGATGCGCCTCCTGACTGGGGGGCGTTGTCGATGCCCAGCCTCTGTCCCTGACGGGGTGGGGAAATTTGACTTGGGGACCCAGATTTCGAGTACTTTGTTTCCTACTAG
>NW_023596278.1:0-17352 GCF_011947565.3 Pollicipes pollicipes
TGCGCAACCTGCTTTACACGTACACGCACGCACGCACGCACGCACGCACACAAACGCACACGAGCCGCACGCCACGGACACACGCACACACGCACACACGCAAGCACACACGCACGCACGCACGCGTGCGTGTGTGCGTATACATAACCTATATGCGTATAGCCACAACACACGACAAGCGTCTCCCCAGTTAAGCCGCTAATTGCCAAAACATGCCTCACCCCCCCCCCTTCGCTGTGACTACGCCGATACCGGACAGGCGTTGCACAACTGTCGTAGATCATCACGAAGGCTATATCTGTCGTAGTGCAGAATTTCATGGCACTACGTAAATCCACCTGCGCGATGCGTCTGGCTGAAATCGCGGGGCACAGACAGATGTGTGCTCCTAATTTCAAATATATCAAACAAAAGGTTCCCGCTTGCTTCGCTGCGCGTGCAGGCAGGCGTCGCTAGCGGTACCTCCAGCCACATAACATTGTTTCGCATCACATTAATGCACAGCGGGAGTTGATTAGTTTTTCTAAGTTTCCGATGGTTGCAGCGGCAGATATCTAACGCCACTTAGGACAATAGTACTACTAGCACTCTAAGTTGGCACTACTAATAGTACTACTAGTACTACTAAGTTGTTAAGTGTACTTGCGAGGAACATTCTGCACATATATAAGACAATAGTAGTAGCCTTATTCCTCGGAAAAAAAGCAGAATAGACATATAGCAGTGTCGATATTTTGGCATCGTGCCTTCACCGAAGCGAACAGCAGAAGTGAATTCAAAATTGCGTGCCGGTGATCCTACTCGATTTCTCAGGGTTTTTTTTTAAACAGCGAGCCACAGTTTTTACAGGACACCAATATGCCGGAGATTAAATAAGGAGCAACTGTCAGCCATTGCTACGATACAACGCATACCTGACCAAGAACCAGAATGCTCGAAAAATAAAAAAACCATGTATGTTTTTTGCGTATTATAATGCTTAGTTAGATATGCAATGTATCGTAGTAAGCAGCTGACTATTGTTCCTTTTTTATCTCCTGAATGTTGGTGTCCTGTAAAAAAGTGGCTCGCTGCTTAAAAAAAGCTGCAAAACTAAGTAAGGTCATTGGCAGGCAATTTTAAATCCACTTGTGCCATTCGTTTCGATAAAGGCATGTTGCTGAAATATGGACGCATCTTTATCTCCATTCTCCTAGCTTCTTTCCGAGGAATAAGGCTATTGCGACTGCCTTATCTATGCACTAATACTAATACTAATACTCATACTACCGCAACCACTACGACTACTACTGCTTCTTCTTCTATTTCTACCACTGCTACTACCACAACTACCACTACTTATGATAATAATGATGGCAACAGGTAATGATGATGATATCAGGCATTATATTTCTACGCTTGCGTCAGTAGGCAGTTCTCCCGCGGTTTCGGACGCTACGTTCGTCATTGCTCGTGCTTTTCATTATGGTTTTGACGGCTTTGCCCAAAGTCCTTTAATAGCAGAATGGGCGGCAGGATCTATACCAAAACGTAATAGATTAAACATGACACTGGCCTACCGATCTCGTATGGCAATTTCAATAAGCACTGTCTAAAAATTATAATCTGAGATAACAGCAATGTAAAATAGAGCTTAGGAACGTGACTAAATACGGTGATTCATGCAGTTCTGGTGGTCCGAAGACAAAGCATAGCTGCGCTGACTCTGCTAACAACATAAGTATTTCATTCCGTTCGTTGCCAATCACTCTCGCTGAATAGGTGCCACCCTGATGGGTACATAGTCATGTTGCCTTAATTGCATTGAAAGGTAGCCAACAAACTTTACGCTCATTCGTCACTGTCATGTTAAAATTTGTGATGGAAAGTTCATAAAGGCATGCTTGGTGCGTTTTCCAATACGACTCTATTTGATGTGCCTATTTCCCCTTTTTCATTCTCATATAACCTATCCATCCGGTCGAATCAGTCCTAGTCCATATCCTATCAGCATTGGTGCACCTTAACATTTTGTTCCACATGGTTGTAGGAGGGGGGGGGGGGGGGGAGGGCTGAGTGTGTAGATACACGTTTAGTATTCTTTTGATCAGGTGCTCAACATCATCAATTGTGCTTGAAAGCTTAGTGCATCAATGAGAAATCACCCAAAGCCCAGCAGCAAATAGTCGGGTAAGATACACGTAACATTCTTTCTGAGCCTTTGTTGGTGTCTTAAGTGTTTCATTTTCTATATTAGTTTGCTTTAGACCGTGCGAGGCAAACACTGTGGCCTTCAGACTCAGTGTTTTGGTGATGGTGGTGATTTGGTTCTGTTTTTACCCATGGGAGGATCAGGCGGCTCAGGGAGGGGAGGGCGGCCCACTTTCCCCGTAGGTAGGGCAAATCCTCTTGGGCCCTCCATTACCTATTGCAATGGTCATCAGAACATGTTTTACGTTCAATCAAAATTCCATTGACATTTCCAGATCAACCGTAAAATAAAATGTCATGTCACAGGAACCGTTTGTAACTCCAAATGTAAACAATCAACACTTTGTTGTTTTTCATGCAGGCGGTGTCTCATAATGTTGAAAATTGGGCAGCTTCAGTTATCAGTACTTTCTGATTTACTTATCTAGTGCCAATGCAAAACAGCTAAGTTCTTAGCTGTTGACCATATTCCTTTTCAACCTGTCTGTCATGCTTTACCATCTTAGCATTGCCCATTAAAATTTTAGATATTTTACGAAATGTCCCCTGTGCTCCTGTCATCGCGCTTATCAACATGCTGCTGTATCGTGTTAACGCACGTCAACACATGCTCCTGGCACTGGTCACAGCACCGGATGGCCTGGTGCTCTGGCCTGCCCCACTCGACGAGAGCTCGTGGTCCTGTGACGCGGTCTCCTCCCTGCCGCTGGTGGTCCTGTGACGCGGTCTCCTCCCTGCCGCTGCTCGAGAGCTCGTGGTCCTGTGACGCGGTCTCCTTCCTGCCGCTGCTCACCGTCGACAACCTGCGGGTGATGCTCATCGATCTCCAAGTAGTGTCTTCTTGGTATCGTCGCCAGCAAGAGCTGCCACCGACCCAGCTGCTGGCCGGCCTGCCCGCCAAACCCCAGACCGACCTGCTGCTGGACAACGTCACTGTTGCGAGCGCCCCACCCCACCCCCCGCGAGAGAGCGCCTGCGTGCTGTACCACCATGAACGTCATGGACGAGCTGCCTCGGGCATCATGATTGGGGCTGCTGCGCTGAGATGCGTTCAACTCCATAACGCACCACGCGATAGATACGCAAATGGTGCAGTCTTGGTGATCTTAGGCCAGTTAGTTGGTTTGAGCTGTTTGAAATAGGGTGGCTTTCAAGGCGAATATGTTTCCTTTTTACACTTATCACTTAGTGTCAGATTAGACCCGTTCGATTTGATCAGTGCCAACAGATTTCCCGAAAGTCTTCTGAGTAGCTCAGAAAACCCTCTGAATAGCCCAGTAATCTCTCTGATAAGCTCAATAACTCAGCTGAATTTTGGATATCTTCAGAATTAAGCTCCAATTTCAAGCGGCCGTTCCGGCGGGACAAATCTCGTTGAACCCGCCGCTCATTATTATGGAAGATAATTATTTGCATTTGCCTTGCTCTTTCCAACGTGCGTCTTTTGTATCGTTTGCAATAACCTAATTTGTCAAAAAAAACTTGCGTTAGAAATACTACGAAAGCTTGAAACGCTCTGTTTATGGAAAAAGATTTACATGTATGAGGGCAGTATCACGTTGACTCAACGAAACGTGATGCCATGGCTTTTATTTCTCGCCTATGACTTTTCCATCAGTATCCCTTTCCAAAACGCACTTGGGCTTTGGAAAAAAGCTATGACATGGTCTACAGTGACCCACTGGTTCAACCTTCAACCAATGCGCTTCTCCGTACATGGCCTTTGCCGCCCCTTGTGCCACTCACAAACGTTCATTTGTGCTGTCATCATTCATATCTGTAGAGGTACTACTTTTAAACCCGCAGGCAACCAATGTGCCGGTTAAACAGCTCAGTAGTGGTACCTCTAGTCTGTAACAGCTTACAGCGGCCCTCAGCAGATTATACCGTCTTCATGACGAGGGTAGTGTCACGATGACATAACGGTGACAGCGTAATTTGGTTAAGAAAAGCGGGAACCTGGAACCGGGCCCGGTGTTTGTGAAGGAACCATCGGGAAGCAGGAATCCCTGTGTAAGTTAAGAAAAGAACCAGTGAAAATCAGGAATCAAAGCTAGATGTTACTTTTGTTCCCGGTGCCGCGAACCCGCATCAGTTACTTTTGAAATGAGTAAGAAGGTAGGTGAGCGGTAAGAGGTTGGGTGAGGTCCATGTGTAGCGGGTGGGTGCGAGTATGGCATGACGGGTAGAGGGTGTGTGGGGGTACCCATAAAGAGCTGTAGTACATACCTTTCACTACCGGTCCGATGCGCTCGTCGCTTGTGGTCCTAGATATCTGATCAGGTATGTCATCCTTGCCACCCCCGTCGCCTGTAGGCTAACTGCGCCCGGAAAAGCGGATAATTATGCATCCCATTAAAATTTGGCGCTATTGTTTGTTATTGAAATAATCATCTTCCACGTCTACCTTCCGGCCTCCGTGCCAATGCCGCTGTGGAGAGAAGAGAAAGATTCACAACGCAGCCGCAATGCCCGCCCGGGAGAGGTAATAGCTGCATGTTAAAACGCGGCCAAGTGGCACGTGTTGTAACGCGCGGCAGTCCTCCTTGGGCCACCACTGTACCAAGGCATCGACCCTACACTGTCAACGAACTCAACGGTTACCGCATTTTCAATCGATTCCTTGTAGAGCTTATGGCGAAAACGAAAGCGCCACTCGTCATCGTAGATTTTGGGAAGTCAGTGGGACAGCGACCGCCGCAAGATGATCTCCGACGCGGCCTGGTTCAACGTCCGCGCCGCCTCTTTGTTTGTGTGCTGCCATCAGTGACCCTCGTACGGCCGTGAACCCCTTCGCCGAGCTGCTGGCACAAATCCGGGTGCCCCTGCTCAGTCGGCCTGTGCGACACGAAAGTCGCGTGCGGCGGCGGCGCGGCGCAGCGACCCATGCGGTCGGAGCCCCGTGTTCGGACTAGACTATCCTGCCGGCGGGTCGGTCCACACCGCAGACGTCCGCGCGGCGGCTGGCTGGCGCCGCCCCGCCTGAGAGGCGCATCAGTAGCTCCGCACGCCCGACCAGCGGTCGGCTGAGGAACTAGTCCTCACAATGTCAGGTGCCCCCCTCCCGCCCTGTCACTCCCAATCCGGGTGCCGGGAGGGAGCCGCCGTATCGCCATAAAACCACCCTGTCCATGGCCGGCGACCCACTGATAACCGGCTGATTTGGGCGTGTTTTTTATCTATATATATTTTCTGCGGTATTGTGATACGCTATTTTTATGTTGAATACTAATAAAACAACGATCTTCGTGCAGGCATGTGGGGTTTACAGCTTACATGCTGGTCATCGCATCTCAGATGAAGCGAGTTGCATTTTCAAGGCATGACGGACGACATACTGACGTATTGATTTCATTGAGAAGTATGCCCTATAAGCAAGCCAGAACACCAACAAACTATTATATGTTCGAAAGGAATGTTCCACATTTGGAGATATTAATGCAAATATCAGAAAACATCACATGTAATGAAACAAGCTCACTTATAACTTTTGGTATACTTTTAAGTGGGAAAGGCTGCTGTAGACAACACAACTTCGCGTGGTAAATATGCTCCTCGATATATCATAATTACGTCATCGCACCTTGCACAGTATTGACTGAGAGCCAAATGAAAGACGTTATGTCTGGAAATCTTGCTCACGAGCGCCAGATATGAACGATTCGACAATTATATTTGTTTGGCCTTGGTCGCCCCGTGGTTAATTGAATTACGGGATTTCACTGACGTTGTGATGGCGTCATGGATGCCTGGGTGACCCTGAATTAGTCTCCCTCTAGGGCTTATACATGTCTGCAGGCGTGTAGATCAGACACTTGAGGAGTTTGGTCTTAAGAAGGACAGGGCTGAAACTGCACTGAATGATATTCAAGATGGCTATTTGGAGGGAGTGTTCCACAGTTAGACGGGGTTCTGAATTGAAAAAGCTGTCTTGAAGGCCTTTCGTTGCTGTTCGCAATCCTGCTCTTTTTCAGACCCCAGCCCCTCTAGGTTCTGAGCTACACGCCCGTGAAAATGAGGAAAGATGTGTCGAAGAGAATATTTCAAAGTACCTTGGCATTCATGACGTCATAATAACGTCATTCAAATATTGCCACTTCACAAGCCATGTGGCGATCAAGGCCACGTAGAGTATAATTGTCGCGGTGTTGATATTTGGTATTCGTGGGCGTAATTTACAGAAATAACAGCCAACAATCGGTTCTCAATCAATGTTGCGCAATGCGCGATGACGTAATCAAACCATGACGCATTGAAGAGCATATTTACCAAACAGCGAATTGCGCTGTCTAGAGCAATATTTTCCACTTCAGTATACCAACAGTGATAAGTGAATTTGTTTCATCATGTCTGATGCTTGCTTTGATACCTTCAAATATGAAACATTTCCTTTCAGTTCAAAACCCCATAAAAATGTGGAACACTATGCTTTAATAAGTAGCCTTCTACACAGGATTCTCAGAAAATCACGAAAAATGTGGAAGTGCTTCTAGCCTTCACCGGCATGAAAAGACACCTACGCAATCACGCCATGATCATCACCGGGGAAAATGATAAATCAGGCACTCTGCGCGCGGCATAAATTTGCTCCTTTTTCTTTGCATGAGATTAATTGGGTCGCGCAATTCTCGATTCCCACAAATATATTCCCACTTAAATTCCCAGAATATTGACCTCCTGGCCAACTTGCCCGCTGGCCTCACGCGCTCTGTGACCGTGGGGATAATATGACCCTTCCCGAAGACTTTTCTGGAATAACTTTAGAACGGTGCGGTGTAGCCTTGCCAAATGTTTTAAAGCTGTGCGCGATGAAAAGCCAATAAGCTGGCGTAAAAAAATGGATCGACTTCGTAAGATCACTCACCTATGGCAAGTCAAAGTCGGACCAAGGCTGTCAGCGAAGGTAATTCCTGTGAACTCGTTCAATCTGATGCGACAACGTAGTGTTAGACAAAGTCATGCAACTTTGAAATGATTCCGTGGACAATTGGACAGCTGAATTGATGATAATGACTTATTCCAAAGATCTTGGGTCATATCTCAAGATGAGATCAGGGATAGAACCAAACCGCTTCATAACTGGAAAGCATGTTGTATGATGTAGTTTTTGCCGATCGTTTCAAATTATTTGGTAATGGAGACGTGATCAGACATCTTATTTTAATTTACTGAAAGCTCGAGGAGAACATTAATTTCAAGTAGCCTCGACCAACCTTTTGCTTTGAGGAGCATGCTGTCTAGCATAGCTTTTGGCGTCTATTTTCGATTTAAATCTGAAAACTATTATAAAGGCTTTTGGTCATCTCCGCCGGATGAAGGTAAAATTATTTACGTGTATTTGTTTTTGTGCGTAAAATTATGTATGTTTATATACCATGTGTTAAAAATTATGTATGAACATGTGCATGCATATAGGCACCAGTAATCTTTTACATAGACAATGTATCGAGATTTGTAAGGGGGCCTGAGAACACTTAGGCATCAGTCTGGAGTCAAGCCTTGTTTAACCTCGCTCGATCTAAAGCTTACGGTCTAAGGACCGCAAATTTTGACACAAACTGATTCACAAAGAGTGCTAGCTACTAGGTGAATTCGGTGTCTCCAACTCAGGTACTTCCTAAGATATTACATGTCAGATTGACCCCTACCCAAACTCGTCGCATCCAACCGACCACTCGAACGCCCGAACGCCGTTCGGGGCTACCCGAACACGGAAAACGTAGAAAGCTGGGGAACAATAGTCAGGATTCTTAGGATTTATGTACTGTTTTCTTTTTGGCCCAAAGCTTTTCCTTTGGGCTGCGATAATTTGGTGAAGTCGGGTCATACAAGTCTGAAGGTATATTATTCTAAGAAGTATCGCCCTCCAATTTACCAGGAGGCACTGGTGAACGGCACTTACAAGCAAACATTAGTCACATAGTCAAGCCCCAGCACTTGGCCTGGCCTGGTGCGTCCTGGCCTGGCCTGGTACGTCCTGGCCTGGCCTGGTACGTCCTGGTATACGGAAACGTGATTGCCGCCAGCAGAGAACTCCATCAAAATACCGAAAAAATGGAGCTCAGGGCCTTTTCTGCTTATGTTAAGATAAGCCCTGGCATGGGCATTACGGAGAGAGCTGACAGCGGTATTTGCAATTATGACAGTGCTCGGCCTGCAGTGTTGTGTACGAAGCAGAGCGTAAACATACAGATGCATACACGTTGGGAACATTTCCAGAGGACTAGCTTTTCCGTGTTAAGTCAAGTACGTATCAACATCTCAAACTGTAAACATCTGGTGCACAGGCAAGAACGTATCAACATTGCAAACCGTAAACAAACAACACCCTAAGGTAAAGCCCAATTTTACATGCACACACTTGGTACCGGACACCTTTGCTCGAGCCTGAGGGTCGGCTCTTCAGCGGTCCAGTTACACAGAGCTCTCCGGTTAACGGGGCGGCGCGCAGGCTCCATTCTCACCCGCGGCAGCTGTAAAAGTGGTGCTGCGGAAGACCGAGAAGTACGGTTTGTTACCTGATTGCGTGATACATACAGGTCTCTGAAATAAAAGGACCGCTTCCTTAAGTGGTAAGCTTATGGACAAGTGCCACGTCAGTATCTGTGATCCTGCTCTCCGCAGATGGCCAGCTGAGTTCGTTCAGCGCGGAACAGACATGGGCATATCGCCCCAAACCCGACACAAGCCTCGTAGCGAAACTGAAGACTTCTTGCAGCTTACTTTGCTGTGAAGCGCATGCCCGACCCCAGACGCACGCAAATCATCTACAAAGGGGAACATTATCTTCTTCTCAGGCTGCATTTTTTGGAAATTTTTGAAGTTAAGGTCCAGGGGCGTCTCTAGATAGAAGATATGGACTGTCAACAGGCCCGGCAGCCCGCATGAAACCCGACATTTACAGTACAGGGCAACGCGCGTCATTTGATCTTCAGCCTGATGGCCCGCAGCACTGGTTTTTCAAACGCCCTGAAGTCCACTTCTTTGAGAACAAGTTGGAAGCTTGCACTGCACGGTTCAAGGGCATACGCAAGCTGTGCTTATGGAACTGGTCGCCATACTGCACGAATACGACATGCATGTGTGCAGTGCGAAACCAGCTATTGACGTGCTTGGGATGGCTAGAGCAACTGTAAGATCATTGGAAGTGAACAGCGCAAGCCACTGTCTGGACACGAGCGTCGCTCTAATCTCCCTCAAAGCAGAGGCAGCGCAGTGCTGGTGCCTAATGGGTCGGCCGGCTAGCGGGGCATCGTACCTCAGCAGCGTGGCGGCCGGCTGACGCGCACCTCTGAGTGACACCGCTCGTGCAATCCGTTTCATTACGCTGAGTTGCATCCGCACCGAAGCGGTGGTTGGTGTATTGACTTGAAGAATTCGATATAGATGACGGCTCAGCAGTACTACGCACGCCATATACGATATCCCCGGACCAGTGTGAACTCATGCCGCTCTATGGCAGGCTGGTGCAGACTGTTACAACTCTGTTCCAACGGCTCTATTACCAACGGCTTTGTTCGTCGACACAGTGACGTAGATTGAACCTGCTCGCCTGGTGTATATGAGCCCAAACCAAGATGCCTGGGACGGCTTGGGAACAGAAACCATTCACGGCAGCACAGACGCCGTCAACGGGGGTTGTGAGCACAGAGACACGACACGCTGGCATGTGCCGAAGATTGGCATTCGATGTCCGGGGTGCGCGGAAAAGGGTTATGCGGACATTGGGTCCTAGTGATCATGAGCTCTAAACAGCTTCGAGATTCGAAATGAGGTTCGCTTAATGTTGTCAAGGCACTAGTAAATCTTACCACAAAGCAGTGACGGCATTACCGGAGTCAACAGCATTTTCCCTTCGCGCAGCGGGCAGGAACCGCCTGTCATAACTCATTTGTCTCTGTCATTTCTGATACCACACGTCTCACTCCTTTCCTTTATCCTAATGCTTCAAAATGGTCACAGTTGGCGAAATGATCTTTCTCCTCCAACCAGAACAATGGATGCTGCCGTGTTCAGGCCGGGTACATGTTCCGGACCTTAACACGCGGACGGGTGTGTGGTCAATTTGACGTCCACCTGAAGGTTTTTGCAACTCCACATCATCCATCGCAGCTCTCTCGACAAACCTCCATTTCCGCCCCGAGCTTCATGCCTCACGGAGCGCCGTTGGCCGGGGCGGTGACCATCCTGGCGTGATGGCCAAGTATCACTGGACGTCTCTCCCAACAACGGGTCCTGGTACCGCCCCTGTGCGTACCATGTATCGGACTTCCTGATACAATAAGTGGAAACAGTGTTTAGGAGATGCCAGAAAAGTCAACTTACTGTTCATAACCGTTCCGGAGAAACCGGCGAAAAAATACGAAGTGGACGGAATCCACCGCTCCATTCCGAGCAGGGCTAGCACCTGATCCCAGCCCTTGCGCTTGGTGCTATAGAAAGACAATTTGCTTGGCAAATCTTCGGTCATTCATATTTGAGCTCACATGCACGGGACTCTCACGAGCGCCCAACGTTCCAGTATCTCCCTGGGACGGATCTTACCAGTTTTCAACGCCGTGATTCCTTGAACTACATGCTCATACATCGGAAGTTGGTTCTTTGGCAACTTTACGACTCTAGACCCACGATGAGGTTTCTTAACTTTCTAAGATGAGATAGCACTTCCGACCATACCGTGACGTACCCTGGACTGACGAGTGATGCACTGTTCCCCTGAGGATTACCTCAGTCTTGGAACTCGGTCACGTAAATGACACTTCGTGAAACAGGAAGTTTGGGGCGGAGATGAAAGTTCGTCCGGGGAATCACAGTGAATGGCATGAATGGCATGTCCATGTCGACGACCAGACCTGTCAAGTTCTGAATAAGGACAGCAGACCTTGATTTCCCACTCGTTTCTTTCACTCTTGTCACGCTTTTCATGATTGGTTGGGCAAGAGGCGCCTATAGACGCGGAGTTTAAAGCTCCCAATGCGCGTAACATGCACCGTGTCCAAATGCGATGGATTTGGTGTTGCTGAATAACGGAGACCTCGTTCTGTCAGTCCTCGCCAGCTGGACGTAATGACACGCGGGAGAGTGAGAGGGGAAGCGGCACGGCAAGGACACATTACTCATTGCCATCACCTTTTGCGGAGTGCACAGCTTGTAAACGAGTCGTATATACCTGCCTTGCATTGTTCATTCTTGATTCATTGGGAAACTGAACTGAATAGCGAGCATGTTTGTGCAACCGGGAAATAGGGTCTTGATCACAAAAAAACTGGCCTGGCATTCATGTCCTCACTTGGCGAGACTTAACAATGTCATTCCAGCGGCACTGCCATCTATGATTAGAATGGAGAACCATATAACGTCGAAAGGAGACATGCGAAGCACGAAGTACTCGTCGAAATGATATCACATAGAAATGGAAAAAGGACATCAAAAACTGCCACAATCGCTTTGGTTGGGAAGGTATGTTATTTTGTATCTGTGCGGTTGGAAGCATGATACAAATGTTATTTTTCAAAAGTTTAAGACCGTTCTACTGTTTTGTATTTATTTTGGCAAAAAGGTGACACATGAGCTTAACATGCCAAGGTGCGTAGGACGCCCCCTCCCCCTGATAATCCATGTGTGAACGAACTAATTGAAAAGATCCCGTAACATGCATTAGCTGACAGAAGACAGGAATCAATACCCGTACTGGATGAAACCTCAGCCAACGATAACTTGCAGCAGTCGACCGGCGCACCACACCCGGCACTGTTATTTATTGCTACTTGCATGCTCGTTCCAAATCCTGGCCACGAACGACAACCTGCGGCTTTTCGTGATCTCATCAGCCACCTCACGAATGTCATTCAGTCAGCCTATCATCCTTACTGCGACATCCTTACAGCCGGGGCACCGGAAGTGCGGCATTATAGCTGTTAATTATACTTCAGATCCTAGATTGTGAACGTTTTAGGAGAAAACGCTTAGTGCAGGGCATATAGCGGATTATTTTTAGATCAGTGACCGCAAAGAGTTCAAGAGACTTGTAAGATATGGAAGACATGGGCTTCAAACAGGAATACACCTGAAACGTTTTCATTTTAAAGCGTTCATCTACGCTGTCCTCGTCCTACTCACGTACGCTACGCTCGTCCAAACTCACGTAATTTGCACGGAGAAAGAAAAACATAGCTTACTATCTTCGTAACCACGCATAGCCGTAAAAAGGGTCACTGAGAGATGTACCACCATCTGATAGAGACATGCTAATAAGAGTAACGGTCATATCATCATATGTCAGCCAGGCTGGGCTTCGTGATGCTGCCGCAAGTACAGAGCAGTAGCAGTATTGCCGAATACATTGAAATCTCCAGTCAATAACCTGCAGGGCAAGCAAAATGCGAAAGCAGGGTATGCGTCCTGTAATAGGAACAGGGAAATGTGTGGCCTTTGCTTGTGCAAACTGCGTCACAAGCGTCTTTGACCGGCACTATGTTAGTGTTAGGTTGACACGGCAGCCCGTTTGCCAGCGTCACAGATAGCGCTGCCTGCCAGTGTTCTGCGCGTGCTTTCCTGTAGATTTCAGGCACAGCCGATAACAATCAATGCCCATGGATCGCCTCACTTTGCATGACAGCATCAGCCTTTATGCAAAGCGTGGTGTCGCCTTAGAAATTGGCTTCCGTGCAATCAAAAAGATATTCAATCTAATGTCTAATAGAATATATATATATATATATATATATATATATATATATAATATGCATCTAATATAACGTAATGTAATATGCATCTTATACAATATATAATGCAATCAATCTAATGAAGTCAAGAAATGCAAAAAGCGATCCAGTTGCCAAAATATGACTTATATTCCAACAATTTTGCACGCCATTTATTGCAAGAGAGCATAAACCTTGCACGTGTGATATAAGCTAATAAGCTAATTCGCTTTCTTAAAACATACCATTGTAATGGTACTTTCCAAGATCAAAATGCATTTTAGGCTGTATACATGACACAGTAGTCGATGCCTGGTCATGTATATCGCGTTTCAAGTTAAAAGTCACTTTCAGAAACAATGTGATTTTCTATTTAGTAACAGGTTTCTTTATCATCTTAATCTTTGAACATTTTGAACATTTTATAGTTATAATTAGTGTTCATGTGCTAAGCAAAACGCATACACAATGGCCCCTGAATAATGCCTGCAATTTACTCCCAGTCAGCAATTGGTGTGCTCAAGACACCAACTAAATGGTTCGTAGTCCGCAACAATAGTTCCAAGACAGCGAGTACTTGTTCTGTGTTTAGTTTCCTTACTTGCACTTTTTTACGTTTCAAACGAAACACTCTGCATAAAAGTCACATGGTCGGTCCGCCATACAGAAGCCTGCATACCATATAGTACCTAAATATTAATCCCGCGATCGGCTGGGGCAAGTTGGCTTCACGCTGCGACTCTTCGAGCATAGTTCAAGGACAAACGCCTACAGTAGTGTTGCACTTTCAGTACCTGTTCATCTACCAGTTTGGTACCCTTTATGCAGTTTTAAAGTTTTGATCTGCCAAATTCAATGACATCGGTCAGGTGAAATAGTTCAGTTTTTTAAAACTTTGACCACTGATGCCTTTTTTGCGCGGTATTTAACAGTGCTCAAGCCTGCTATAGAAATAGAACATGACGGTACCTTTCGTTGGTATATTTCATGTTCTTCAAAACTAGAGAGGTCAGTGACCTATTGTGAGGCTATTTTTTGCTATTTTTCCCGTGAGTAATGTAAGTTTGTACGCACTTTTGTGTAGCTTTGGTGTTTGTATATGATAAAAAGAATGTCAACTCACATGCGTACCCATGGTGTGAGCACAGAGCAGATGACGGTGCTCTGAAGTAACTTTGGGCGCAGAATTCGAATATTTCATTGAAAACATGCCGTAATAGCATTATAATGCGTAATGGGGTCACACTAGGTCACGTGAGAACATGCAAGGTCCTATGAGGTCACCCAAGGTCAATGACCTCTGTTGTTAGAAGTTGTTAGTAGAAAGTTGTTGGTAGGTGAGATGAACGAGTGCGACACATGCAGCCACTTCTATATCGTGATTGTAAGATTGATGGCGTACTATTGCATGAACCAACATGCCTGTCATAAGTTTGTTGCAAATACATTTCCAAGCGTCTAACGGACTATATAAATGTATACATGAGCTATGCGACCTTGAGTACCTGTGGATGTGCAACACACTATTTCTGACCACAGGAAAGCATTGCACTGGCAAATTAGACCCGATTGGCACTTCAAATCTGTTTATTTGAATCTTTAAAGAAATTGACCTAAGATGACCTCAGCTGGTCTCTAAATCAGTCTAAAATGGTGTTTTTGTGTCTAAAATATTATTGACCTATAGCGGCACCTAATGAAATAAACTTGGTCTGAAGCATATTGTGAACGAAAACAAAAAAGTATTTTTCTTGTATGTTATTGGTAGACCAATTTTGAACGGTGACCTGACCTGCCCCTACCCTTGTGTGGAACAAAAATGGTCTAACGGAATCATACAGTCTTAACGCCTACTTTTGTGCCTTCAATATAAAAAACTTCACAACAATATCTTTGTTTTCCTCATACGACGCCTGGAAGTTGGCGATCTCAGGGGAAAATCAACACCCCCCGCTGTGCTTGGTTGTCATAGACACCCGGCCGGATGCAGGCAATCTACTGGGCAAATGCCGACACAATTGCGTTATTAAAAAATCAGCGGACATTTTTCCCGTTGTCTTTGAATATAAGCCTTGACTTACCACAAGTTTTATGATGACAGTATGGACACTTGGTCATAGTTCGGTCGCACACCTGCGTTCTAACAACGACGCGCGGAATCCTGCTAGAGGAGCGTCATTTGACGGCAGGAATGTCCGACACGCGCCTTTGGATGTTGTCGAAAGGTAAGGATTTTGAGTATGCCCAACTAAACTGGCTCATACGCGGAGACTGGAGCGCCATAGCCTGGCCTCAAAGGTCGCAACCTGACTAAAAATGAGAGCAGATTTTTTGGATAGCTTAGACGATGATCAACGCATCGGTCGTTTGACTGTCATCCAACCGTGTTCAGTATGCCTGGTGCCTGTAGTGAAACCATATATCACACGCTCCATGAGACCTTTTGGCGGTAGTGGTGCTTTCGGGAACTGACTAGTCAACCATTTAACCTAGAACAAAAGGAATATCTCCAAAACTGTAAGATAACAAGGAATACGCAGGTGCTTGCGGAGCCACTTTAGTTAAATAGTTTGGAAATTATACCGGCGATAAAACTTTGTGCTATCTCCTATATGAACAGATTAAGGTGGTTAGCGTGACCTGGAAGGTCACCTATCGACTTGGAGCCAAGAATGGTATATTTAGGTAGCTTGGCAACGGACGACAAAGTTTGCTGTCCCGATTTTCTATCCTTCTTCGTTCAAATGTTAGTAGGGGGTCCTGTCAGGCCCCTATCGTCGTGTGAGAGTGTAAAGGTGATTTTGTCGGGTGAGGGTAAACACGCGCCCGGGTGGCCGGCTGGATTCCCTTCGCACGGGGGTCAATTTGACCCCCCCCCCCTGAGATCTCGGAAACTAAGAGAGCTATAGGCATCAAATTTACAGCGTGTGTTTTACTATACATGAATACACTCAGGTCAAAATTTAATGTTCCTAGGTCATAAACTTCGGGTCAAAAAAGGTCAAACATGATCAAATTCCAGGTCGGTCTCCAAAGTGCCTCCAGAACCTACATAACCGTTTTTAAGCAGAAGGTCTCATGCTCATTTAAGGTCAGTGACCTTTTCTGACCTTTTGAAGGTCATGATAACCAAAATCATACAAGCTGCTGTGAGTTTTACATTTGAATAAGCGACAAAGATTACGCTAGGCAGTATGTCCCGAAAAAAAAATGTTGACCTGGATCATTTTAGGTCAATGACTTATTTTGACCTCTAAGAAGTCCATTTAAGATGCATGATACGGTTCCTGCTAGCAATAAATTCAAAATAAGCACCAGAAACTACCCCACATAGTAAGCCCTAGGGTAATAAAACAGATTGGTGTTGACCTTGGTCTGATCTTCATGCCTGACCTGAGGTCAATGTGATTTGCTCATTTAACTGTTGTGTTGCCTAACAAAGCATCTCAGATATGTATGGCTTCGTCTAACACTCCGTTGTTGCATCAGATTGAACGATTCCCTAGAAATTGCTTTCGCTGAAACCGTGGCCTGACTGACCTGCCATAGGTCAGCGACCTTACAAGGTGTCAAACGATCCACCATTCAATTGTCTACAGCCATGCAAAATTTGACGCGGCTACGCCGCGCCGTTCGGAAACCGTTGCGGAAAGCTTTCGAAGGATAAATTTTACCCCCACCCGAGCGCGTGTTAAATGGACGTTCCACGATTGAAGATATTGAATCAAGCATCAGATATAAGGAAATAAGATCAGTTATAGATATTGGTGTATCTTTAAGTCGAAAGCACTGCTCTAAGAAAAAAATCGTATTTTTAGTAAATATGCTCCTGAATACGCCATTGGTTGATTCCCTCATCGTACCTTGCACATTATTGATTGAGAGCCAACTGATGGCCGTTATATTTGGAAATCGTGCTCACGGACGCCAGACATTTATGACTTAATACATATGCTTGTGTTGGCCTCGATCACCGCATGGCCAATGTGATGACAGAATTTGAATGACGTTATTATTGTGTCATGGATGCCTGGGTAACCTCGAAATAGTCTGCACGGAATATTATCCTATCATATTATCCATATCCTCGCAGGCGTGTGGCTTAGGAACTAGAGGGGCTAGGAGGCAGGGCTGTGAAATGCGCTGAATGATCTTTAAGTTGGCTCTTTCAGTCTGAAAAACCAACAAAGGTGGAAACCCCTTTAACTATTCTTAATGGCAATGCATGTGCTGCTCTGACCCAATCTAAACTGAAAAAGACCATTGCAAGGCCTGCTAACAAATGTTAAAGAATGCGTGCGCCATAAATTGGCATATATTGCGTGCTATCCATTTCATCATAAAGGTTTGACGAAACAGCTGAACTTGATATAAAACGGATATTCAGCTACTGGTTTTCCGGAATATGAGTTCAAAGTTCTCACATAGAAAGAACGGCCTTCATAAGACCAGGATTATA
>NW_023596279.1:0-569 GCF_011947565.3 Pollicipes pollicipes
CGCGCAGAGCAAGCAGCGGCAGCGCGGCGGCCGCCACCGATCCGAGGCGAACGTGGCCAGCAGCACGCAGATCCGGGCAACAGAGCCCAGTAGGCAATCAATGCAGACCCGGCTACGGCCGCGTCCCATTGGATGGACGGGAATGCGTCGCCTGGTGGCCGGTACTGAAGAACTGGAACGAGGCCAGTTCGGCCCATAGAACGGCTGCCGCCCAGTCGCTGCCTGCCTGCCGGCGAACACAGAACTGGGTCACCGCTCGCCAGAAAACACACGGGACGGGCCTGGCTTTGATTGCTCCCCGGCGAACAAAGAGAAGGATCATTGCCTGCCAGTGAAAACAGCTGCCACCCACCCGCCACGGACTGGGGCGGGTGGCATGTCTGACAGAGGTGAGATGCGGGCACGCCATGTGGCCGGTGCGAACACGGTTGCCCAGAAAAGCATGTGCTGAGTAAGTCGCACAACGCGACTGCTATGGCATAAAGATGTGTAAATGACGAATCTATAGCATTGTCACACGCATTGAACTAGTTGCTTTATAGGTTTTGTGCTGAATGAGTTTCTCCCCG
>NW_023596280.1:0-1073 GCF_011947565.3 Pollicipes pollicipes
GGTAATGCATACCCAAGGATGTCCAAATTGATATCCAAGCGGGTTTGCTCGTCGTGCAATGCGAGTCTTATATGAAGTCCAACAGTCCGCTTAAAACAACGTGAGGATTTGGGCATGCACAAAAGCCGCAATCAAAATCAAATTATCCCAGTGCCGTACATTTGTAGGCACATTTAACCCGTGTCCGGTAAGGGAAGGATAAGTTGGCTTCTCCTACGTTTTATTTTTTCAAGCACAGATCAAAAACGAATGATCGCAGCAGCAAAAACTTTGAGTACCTGTTTATCTATCAATGTGACATCGTGTGAGTAGAGTTAAGTCTTGATTGACTCATTTCAGTGAGCTAAGTCAAGTCAAACAGGTCAACCTACCCAAATCATTTTTTCATGATTTGACGAGACCTTCACAACGGTATCTTTGCTTTTCTCACACGGCGTCTTGAAGTTGGAGATTTTAAGGGAAAGTCAACTTCCCTTCCCCTGGCCGGGTACGGTTGTCTCAGACCCCTGACCGGACGCGGGTTAATGCCTATTTATATGACCTTGTATAGCTTCACTTGTGAGTGAAACAATGCATCATGTGTTTTTTGTACTGTATTGGTTACCGTTCAGTTAAATAAGAGTAAATTACATTATTCTATCTACCGATTACATCCCCAAGTGATCCATTTTTTATAGGAGATATGAATCCAAATATTCAAGCTCTACTCGACGCTGAGTCTCGAATGGCGCTACTTTGTCCTCCCATGACTCATGATATTCTAAATCATGACGAGGGCTCTCGAGCCCCCAACCGCACCCCCACCCCCGCCGGCCAAGCAAGATTTTGGCTCACCGTTGGGACGCGTGTTAAGCGTGACCTCTCAGCCTGACAGAACGATGACCAGCCGCTGAACGTCGCCCATATGTTGACTGGTGCGGCCGGGGGCTGTCTGGCCACCGACAGTGACTCAAGCTGTCCTCAGCCTGGTGGGGGCGACGGTTATCTGCAGAACGTCAAGCATGTGCTTACCAGGATGCTGGCGGCAGTGATCCAGTCACTGGCTGTTACCCAGCGTTCCTCGACCTGACGGG
>NW_023596281.1:0-3693 GCF_011947565.3 Pollicipes pollicipes
GAGGTAGGCTCCATATCTGGGTGGGCTGTGCCCGGTCATACAGATTAATTACAAAAAAGTTGGTTGTTTGGCAAAGATGCGTCCACGCAGGGAAGGGGCATACTATGAAAGCGTATGCTACAAACCAAAGGATGCAACGAAGCTGTAAGCCATCACTGTAAGTTGGCGTTATCTTCCCAATATACTAGTATTTTTGTATCTACTTCACTGAACGCAATGGGTGGATGAATGAATTATAACTGATTTTTTGATAAAATCATAAAAGATTCAAATTTCTAGTTTTTTCAGAGAGCCCTTGATAGATGACTGACCGAGTTGTCAAAACCCTCCTTTATCAAGCAGTGCAACACCACAGTCCAGGATAGATGGCATATTTGTAGTTACTGACATCAAAAATGCAGACTGAAGAACTACTGTGCATCCAAATGGCTGGTGCCGACAGCTATGTTGCCTGTCCTGCACAAAATGTGTATTGCAATATCGGGCATTTAAAGTGTTGCGCGCAAAGGTAAAAGTTTAGCCGAATATACAAAATCTATGACTTGCCTTGATCAAGAAAACACTTTCCTGGCTGTTCCACCGCGCTTTTCTCTGGTTAGATGCTGGCTAGCAATACGCACAGATACACGCGCACACATACAATGTCTACGGTGCACGTTTGCATTGTTGCACCCTTCCGGGACAGTCCCGACCACTCGATTGTTGTCGGGACACCCACTGCAGCGCGCATGAATGTATGCAGCGAGCCTATCCTGACCTCTCGGGGCGGTGGACAGAGCCCCCTGCGGTGACCCGGGCGAGGTCGTGCTCTCGCGGTGGGCCACAAGGCCGAGCGATCTGTTTAAACACACACGCACACCGCCCCGGCCTCACTGCAACAGGCGTCGGATGGTGTGGCGATGCCCCCTCAATAAGGCGATCCCTCTGCGGTTGCTGCTATCACCCGAATACGAACCGGCCGAGGAAACCGCGCGAATGCTGCGCTGGCACTAAATACTTCGCTCCAACTATCACACATTTATTAACCAATTGAGCAATTCAGGGGATTGGTGAGTAGGGTGCTAAGTTGATGATGACATTGCAAACAACCACTCGCAAGTTGTTTTCAGCATGTGAGAAATCCTAAGAGTTTGTTGAGATCGTGAGTCAGATGTTTTGCTGGGGCCAATGTTTAAACTGAGCCAGGATAAGGAGCGACACCTGTCACACCCCGTGCCCCGCATATATCAACGTATATTTTAGTAATACAAATATTGAATTGCCGTCACGGAAATCTCAGGCCCTGTTTTTCGTCATTTCCGAACATCCCTGCTCATCTTAAAGTATCGGGAATACAGGTAACGTTGATAACCACACTTGTCAGTTGCTTTGGGGACGTATGCGGTGTCTTATCCCATTACGACGATGCATGTTGGCGTTAAGGTACCTACTGGCCGTACTACCATATTTTCATTATATTTCTTCAAACATTTCGGTGACTTTGCATCCACCTCACATCTTGCTATGCCCAAACCATGGCTGAAAAATGTAGGCGGCAGCTGGGGCCGCAGCGCGAACCAGCCTTTTAAAACACCTCGCAAAGCTAGTACGCCTCTTGTCGACTGCACGCCTAATGTGCAGTCGGCACATTAAGTGCGCAGTTGGCAAGAGACATAAGCGTTTCTAAACGATCACATGCTTAGAAACGGGCCGCTGGATCCGAGCGTCATTTGCAAGTTTGAAATGGGTCAAGCCACGATATATATATATATATATATATATATATATATACATATAATATATATATGATATATATACATATATATATATATATATATATATATGTATATATATTATATTATATATTGTAGCTGAACGGCCAAATCGGGTCAAACAATGTTCCACCTCTACATACCGTCTTTACAACCGCGGAGCAATCCAGCTAAAACTGGAAAGCCGGCAAAGTGGTCAGCTACTTATTGCTAATGTCTTTACTTGAGTTAACTGCTGGAGGGTAGCCCCAAGGTCTTATTTTTAACTTCAAAGAGAGAGTCAACGTCCTTTTACTCAAGGTCTAAAGTTAATGACTGTTTCAAGATCTTTACTACTTATTTCTAAGGTTACTTGAGACCATTGCATTATCATCGATGGTCACAACCTTGGATAATCTTGAATTTATGTGCGATGATCTTTAGGCACAAGGATGATATCTGCGTACTGTGGTCGACAATCACAGTCTTAAGCTAAAGCCGTGACCTTGATCTCGACCTTGAAAGAACCTTACATCGCCGTTGACAAACTTATCTTAATCAGTCCGTCTGGTCATATGACGGGTTTTAGAGTTAATTTGATATAATTATGTAAAGTTGGTGTGAATGATCCCGCATCGCCGTGCAAATGTGACGTGCATTTATTAGCTTTATTACATAACCGTCAAAATAAACATCAGATGTTAAAACATGGTTTGACCGGGGGGTTATCTACATTATAACGGGTCATTGCCACTTACCACGTAATGTGAGTTCGCGCAATTTTTACATAGAGGCGTAGAACAGCGTACTGGGAGCAATGGGGCCTCTCATCACCGTGTCGAGCGTCGGCAGCAGCAAGATTGCTATGAACGACATCGTTATCGCCGGTGGTGTCAACATCGCAAAGTTCAGCCCCAATGAGGGCGTCTTCCAATCTGGGCGACATGCGCGTCCCAGGCGGCGGCGTGGCGGTAAACGCAACCATAGCTTAACCACAATAGTATCCTGTAGCTACATACTAGGAATTGCGAACACAACACAACCTAAACCCCTAAGAAGCATTTCATAAGCCCCATACATGTCATGAGCAAAGGAACATCATTCACACCGATACCTACCTTTGAGAAACTAATTGATTAGTGGGAAGCTCATGCATCCTAACCTGTGACATAGCCAAGGAGATGTGTGTCTTCCTGACGAGCAATGCAGAGAGGTAAGCAAGGTCTGGAGATAACAGATCCCCGTGTGCGTGTGTGGAGCTCGACGTACCCACGGGATGCACGCGCACCTTCGAAAAGTTGTTTGGGGTACATCTTTCGAACATCCTTTAGCATGAAGGAGATAGGCATTCGTTCGAGTTGGTATGAAGGATTATACCAAGGTAACTAAACGTTTAGAGGCCAGCTCAAGCTTAAAGGCAACATGGTACACTTGTTTGCAGTGTCAGCATCGTCGATCTGACCGGCTATGTTCGGGGAGCTACGCGTCAAGAAATAACGAAAGAAATTGGTCCATTTCAGAGTATCTGTATCTGTTTTTGACATCCGTTGATACTGAACATACATATGTGGCTATTACGTGTCATTAGTGTGGGAGATAAAACAGTGTGTCAAAACAAGACGGAAAGTGATAGGGAATGAAAACACATAAACGCGTGCACGCAAAAACAGCATGAGACAGCTCTATCGCACAAAAAGGGACCTGACAGCGCGCTTAAAACTTGTTCAATCCAGTCGTCTAACATCCACAGGCAGCTCATTAATGAAAGACTCCGCTCGGTATGCAAGGACCGCTGTCCTGCCGCCGTGCGCACCGCCGGGGGCACAGGTTGCGGTCCATGCGGGTATTTCGGTCGCTGGTTGGCGCGTCAGCGTTGTTTGTTGAAGTAAGTAAACGGGAAGACCCTCAGGTCACCTCGCCCACAGTTTGTGCACGGCGATAGCAGTTGTACGTCATATTGGCG